>NW_026646069.1:0-134621 GCF_949987535.1 Balaenoptera acutorostrata
TCGCTGGGAGTGGAGGTGCTGGGTGGGCAGGAGCGGGGAGGAGTGAGGACATTTAGGACAGGACCTCGGAGGGAAGGAGACCAGCCTGAACTGTTGGAAGACCACTGGAGGTTCAGGAACAAAGGGAAGAATAGGATTTGGGGAGGACACAGAGAGGGCACTGCCCACCTAGGAGCTCCTGGCCAAAGTCAGGTGGAAGGAGGTGTCAGAGAAGGTCCTAAGAGACAGGAGGCAGGAAGCTGTCTGGGGGGGGTGGAGGGGAGTGTCTCAGTGACCTGTTGGTTGACCTTCTGCCAGGAGGGAAGTCTCTAGCGGGATGAGGGAGGCGGGCAGAGGCACTGGGGACCAGCTGTGGAGGCCCAGGCCTGGATCTTATTTGCCGAGTGCCCAGGCTGGTCAGAGATTGCAGGTGTCAAGAAAGAGGAGGGCCTGGAGGCCAGGGGTGGTGCCAGCACGGGCACTGTGGCTGCATCGTGGAGGAGCTGCAGGGGCAGGGACCCTGGCAAGCCCTCTCAGACTCCCACCCTCTTCCGGAATTAGTTACCCCTCAGTCCGGTCTGTAGTGCCTCAAGAGCCTTCTACATATGGGAGTGATCATGGGATCCTTTGGGGACATGGCAAGAGAGGGGTCCAGAACTCAGGACTTAGGCCAGTTTGGGGGGTCCGAGACTAAAGCTGCACCCTGGCTTCATTAAGCAGACTCTTTCCCACCCTGCAGCCTCCTGCCACAGTAATTAGGCTGGGGGTTGCCATGGTAACTGGGGAGGTGACCTAGAAAGGAATTAGGGCGGGGAGGAGACCAAGCCCCCAGGGACCCTAGGGCCTGGCACCCCCTCACCCACAGACCAGGCTACCATGTGGAGCTGAGGCCCAAGGCCTGAGTCGAAGGAAACGCCAGGACCCTCCCAGGATCTCTAGCTCTAGTGGCAGCCTTGGGAGCTCGCTCGTCTTAGGAGCAGGAAGGAGATTTGCTGTGTGTGTGGGGGGAGGGGTTCCCCTGGGTCCAGCAGATGCCCTGAGGAGGGCCAGCCCCCACCCCTGCCTCTGCTAGGCTTCTTGGAAGGTCTGCCAGGCATGTGGAGAAGTGCTGTGGGGCACACCGGCAGGAGGTGGGGAGGGATCTTCTGCCAGGGCTAGCTGGGGAGGGAGGGAGGGGAATCCAGTCTTGCCCCCCAGGGATGGGAGTGACATGTCCCCTGAGCTCCGGGCTGGAACTCGGCAGGCCTGGGAGCTGGGCGGTGCTGCTTCTGGTCTGACTGTGTCCTTGTCCCCCATCTCCCGGCCCACCCACCCGCCCCCTCCCCACGCAGATATCCGGGGCTCCGGGAAGAAGCCGGTGATGCTGTTTCTGCATGGCGGCTCCTACATGGAGGGCACCGGGAACATGTTCGATGGCTCTGTCCTGGCCGCCTACGGCAACGTCATTGTAGCCACACTCAACTACCGGCTTGGGGTGCTCGGTGAGGGTGGGCAGCCAACCCTAGGGGCTGGAGTCTGGGAGGAGGGCCTGCCGGCAGGGTTCCTCTAAACCCAGCAGAAGCAGAATGGCTTCTGGGCTGGACTGAGCTGCCCAGAAAGAGGGCAAGGGTGCTGTGACACCCCCAGGAAGCCCCCTTTCTTCCTCTACCCCCAGGTTTTCTCAGCACTGGGGACCAGGCTGCAAAAGGCAACTATGGGCTCCTGGACCAGATCCAGGCCCTGCGCTGGCTCAGTGAGAACATTGCCCACTTTGGGGGCGACCCCGAGCGCATCACCATCTTCGGATCTGGGGCAGGGGCCTCCTGTGTCAACCTTCTGATCCTCTCCCACCATTCAGAAGGTACCAGCCACCTCCTCAGCCTGTCCCTCCTGTCCCCTTTCCCACACCCCCGACCCCACCAGGTCCCCCTTCTCCTCCATCAGGCTGATACAGCCCAGCCTAAAGCCTGCCTGTCCCACCAGGGCTGTTCCAGAAGGCCATCGCCCGGAGTGGCACTGCCATTTCTAGCTGGTCTGTCAACTACCAGCCGCTCAAGTACACGCGGCTGCTGGCGGCCAAGGTGGGCTGTGACCGGGAGGACAGCGCCGAGGCCGTGGAGTGTCTGCACCGGAAGCCTTCTCGGGAGCTGGTGGACCAGGACGTGCAGCCTGCCCGGTATGGGGGTGGGAGAGGGCCAGGTCCAGGCCTCCATTCTCCTTGCTGGTTCCAAGGAGGTTGAGGGTGAGAGGTGCCCGCAGGCCACAGGCATGCCATTTAACCAGGAGAGGTGGGCTTCAAGCCCCTCCTGGGGCCCTGCCTTCTCCCAGAAGCCTTCCCTAAGCGGAGGTGCCTAAACAGAGCCAGTGTGCACGAAGCTCCGTGAAGTGCTTGAGGGAGGACATCCCGTGCGGCCAAGTACCCTGAAGGGCTCAGAAGGTTTTAACTAGGGGAGAGGGGTCTTCTGAGCAGAGGACTCAGCAGGCTGTGAGCTGAGAGCAGGCCGGTGAACAGCTGAGAGCAGGCCGGTGAACAGGAGAGCAGGCCGGTGAACAGGTTTTTTTGCTCCCCTTCTCCCCAGCTACCATATCGCCTTTGGGCCCGTGGTGGACGGTGACGTAGTCCCCGATGACCCTGAGATCCTCATGCAGCAGGGAGAATTCCTCAACTACGACATGCTCATCGGTGTCAACCAGGGAGAGGGCCTCAAGTTCGTGGAAGACTCAGCAGAGAGCGAGGACGGCGTGTCCGCCAGCGCCTTCGACTTCACTGTCTCCAACTTTGTGGACAACCTGTATGGCTACCCAGAGGGCAAGGATGTGCTGCGGGAGACCATCAAGTTTATGTACACAGACTGGGCCGACAGGGACAATGGCGAGATGCGGCGCAAGACCCTGCTGGCGCTCTTTACCGACCACCAGTGGGTGGCACCGGCTGTGGCCACCGCCCAGTTGCACGCTGACTACCAGTCCCCTGTCTACTTTTACACCTTCTACCACCACTGCCAGGCTGAGGGCCGGCCCGAATGGGCAGACGCAGCGCACGGGGACGAGCTACCCTACGTCTTTGGTGTGCCCATGGTGGGCGCCACCGACCTCTTCCCCTGCAACTTCTCCAAGAATGATGTCATGCTCAGTGCCGTGGTCATGACCTACTGGACCAACTTCGCCAAGACTGGGTGAGGGCCAGAGGGGCTGGGTTGGGCATCCCTGCAGGTCAGGGCACACACCCCCTCCATCCTCAGCCCCTTCTCTCCCTCTCCTTCACACGGCCATCATTCCTCCATCAAGGCACTCTTGCTTTCTCGACTCAGACACCTGCCGGACAGCTCCTCTGTGTGTGTTGGAGATTCAGAAGAGTTGGACAGAGAGGTCCCTGTCTTTTCTGGGGGGCGGGCTCACTTGGTGCCTTTGGCTCTGTGCCTGTCTCTCCTTCCCTCCCTTGCCCACCCAGCTCTCTCCTTCTTCTCCCAGAGCTCGGCCCTCTGTCTGAGTGCTCCCATCTGTGTAGCTGAGTGTGTGTGAGGGTTTGTGTCTGTCTGTCTATTGCTGTCTCTGCCTCTCTCTCTTGAAATCCATTGATATCTCTGCTTGCTTTGACCTGGTTACCCTGTACTCGCTAGTTTCCCCCTGGCTGTCTCTCATGTCCTTTTGTGTCTCTGTTTCCATATGTCTCTATCTCATTCAGTCTCAGACTCTGCCTCTGTCACTGGTGGTCTGTCTCTGCCCTCTCTGCCCCTCTGTCCTCATCTCAGACTGTCTCTGGCAGTCTGGCTTCATCCCTATTTGTCTGTCTGTCCGTCCGTCTCTGGCAATTTCTCTGTCTCTTTGTATCCGTCTCTGTCTCTCTTCCCGTCTCCCCAGCTCTCTGCATCTCTGTCCGTCTCTCTCCCCATTCCTCCCATAGCACGCCCCCACCCCCGCCTTTCATGGGAGCCTCACCCTTACTCCTCCTTTCCCTGCCCCCCTGTGTCCACAGCGACCCCAACCAGCCGGTGCCACAGGACACCAAGTTCATCCACACCAAGCCCAACCGCTTCGAGGAGGTGGTGTGGAGCAAGTTCAACAGCAAGGAGAAGCAGTACCTGCACATCGGCTTGAAGCCGCGCGTGCGCGACAACTACCGCGCCAACAAGGTGGCCTTCTGGCTGGAGCTCGTGCCGCACCTGCACAACCTGCACACGGAGCTCTTCACCACCACCACGCGCCTCCCTCCCTACGCCACGCGCTGGCCGCCGCGCCCGCCCCCTGGTGCCCCAGGCACTCGCCGCCTGCCGCCTCCGGCCACCCTGCCGCCCGAGCCGGAGCCTGAGCCGGGCCCCCGGGCCTACGACCGCTTCCCCGGGGACTCCCGAGACTACTCCACGGAGCTCAGCGTCACCGTGGCCGTGGGCGCCTCCCTCCTCTTCCTCAACATCCTCGCCTTCGCCGCCCTCTACTACAAGCGGGACCGGCGGCAAGAGCTGCGGTGCAGGCGGCTCAGCCCCCCCGGCGGCTCAGGCTCTGGCGTGCCCGGTGTGGGCCCCCTGCTCCCTGCGGCCGGCCGTGAGCTGCCACCCGAGGAGGAGCTGGTGTCGCTGCAGCTGAAGCGGGGTGGGGGTGTCGGGGCGGACCCTGCGGAGGCCCTGCGCCCCGCCTGTCCGCCTGACTACACCCTGGCCCTGCGCCGGGCGCCGGACGATGTGCCTCTCTTGGCCCCCGGGGCCCTGACCCTGCTGCCCAGCGGCCTGGGGCCACCCCCTCCCCCGCCGCCCCCCTCCCTCCATCCCTTTGGGCCCTTCCCCCCGCCTCCCGCCACCGTTACCAGCCACAACAACACACTCCCCCATCCCCACTCCACCACTCGGGTATAGGGGGCAGCTCGGGGAGGCCCCCCTCCGCGGCCCTCCCGGCCCGCTCAGAAGGCAGGGAGGAGGACTTGGCGACAGGCTTTTGTCGTGTGGAGCTGTCACACGTCGAGGAGCTTTAGGTGGACATGGGTTTCCTCGCCGGGATGTGTGCGCTTCTCCCGCGCGGAGTGGCCCGTTCTCTTCTCCGGACCTGGGCCTTTGAACAACTTGGGGGGGGGGGGGTGTTTTTTCCCCTCCGTCGTCTGGACACCCGTCTTCGATGTGTGGAGACGTGGAAGTATTTTCCCACGTGGAGGTGTGCTTTCTCACGAGGGGGTGTGTTTTCCCATGTGCAGGGTGAGGTTTTTTTGCCTCCCTGGACACATGTTGGCTCCCTCAAAGAATTTCTGTGGGGATTTGTGCCCCAGAATCCTGTTCCCTCATGCCTTCTCCCACCTCCTCCCTCCTCCCACCCCCTGGAGACCCTGGAAGTGGTGTGTTCACAAACAGCGACCCTTGGCCACCGGACGACGCAGGGTGGTGCCTGGGAAGTAGCGAGGAAATCACAGCCCCCCTGCCCTGCCCCCAGCCCTCCCGCCCCGGCGAAGCATGTGTATCCCCCGTGGCACAAGTGAGGTGAAGCACGGTCTCCCCGGGCAGGCCTCGCCTTCCACAGATGACAGACACACATTCCCTGCCGCGGGGAAGGGAGGAGATCCTGCATCCCTGTGCTGCCTGGGAACTTGTCTTCCCCTGGGTCCAGGATGCATTTCTGAGTGGAAACATGTTCTTGCATGTGGACGTATGTTTTCCCATGCAGACGGCCCCTTTCTCTCCAGCACTTCCCTGCACCTTAGGGCCTCAGGCCCAGCACTTAACTTCTCACACAGCCGGTGTGAAAGGACTTCAAACTGACAGAAGCCGAGGGGGAGGGACAAACCCTGAGGAGACGAGCAGACCCTAAGCTCTGCCCTTCCTTCCCCTCGAGTTCGGGGGGTGGGGGGCTGCGTGGCACCTGCCACCTGCCACCCACAGAGGCCGTGCATGTTTGACCACAGCCCTCACCGCGGTCTGAGGGCAGCCCTTCTTCCCTCCGTCCTCAGACCGTCGCTCATCCGTGCCAAACGGGTGAGGTGGGTTTGAGGGGCGAAGACCCCCCGAAACGTGCCAAGGATTCCTCAGTCCTGGGCCAGGGCAGGTAGGATACAGGAGATGGGGAGGTGGCAGCTAAAGGGGTCCCACCTGCGTCCCTCTTCTCACCATGTCTCATCCCTCCCTGTCTGCCCCTGTTTTCCCTCCCCCCTTCACTGTCCCCCTCTGAAGCCATCCCTTCCTGGTCTCAAACCAGCTTCTCCCCTCAGCTGCCCACCCCCTCCTTTGACCTGCCCCCTCGTCCCTGGGCCACCAGGGCTGAAGGAAAGGAGCAGTGGAGGGGGGAGGGGAGGAGAGCAGGGGAGAAAGGCTTTCCCGGACAGGTTGGGGGAGAGAACGGTTGGGGGAGAGAACGGGGTCAGCTGTACTGAGGAACAGATGGAGGGGGCAGTGCGGGACGGCGCTGGGGCAGACACCAGCAGGAAGAATTTGATTTGAAGGGATGTGTGTAAGGTGACTGCCCAAAGAGAAACGGTTTGGGCCTCTGGGGAAAGGAACAATGTCGGGAAGGGTTTCAAGGGACACCAGACGAGAAGGAGCCAATCCTTGTCTGCTGGCATTTTGTGGGTTCATTAGTGCCAAATTTGAATGGGGGGTGGAGTGCTGTCTTCCACTGACACCCAAATCCAGAATCCCTGGTCTTGGCTCCCCAGAACTTTGCCTCCTGACTGTCCCTTCTGCCCCCACCTCCACCCATGGAAACTTAGTTCTTTTCCCACCCCTTCCCCTGCCTGGTCTAGCTCCTTTCCAAACAGCCCTGCCCTCTAAATGCTAGGGACCTGGGCCCTGAACCCTGTAGACAGATGCCCCCCAAACTGGGGCATGGGAGGGGGGCTGGGGGACCCCATGATTCAGCCACGGACTCCAATGCCCAGCCCCTGTCCCCAGAACAATTCCTTGACAATCCCATGTCCCCACCCCAACCCTTCGCGGCTCTGTACACATTTTTAAACCTGGCAAAAGATGAAGAGAATATTGTAAATATAAAAGTTTAACTGTTTTGCCTGCTGTTATGTTGGGAGGCAGCGGTGGGGCTCTAAAGAAACAAACCTTGGAGAAGTGACTCTGCCAGTGAGGGAGGAGGAGGGGGTCCGAGCCCACAGCCCTTTCCAGTGAACAGCTCTGAGGTCAGAGAGAAAGGGGGACTGGGTGCTGGGGTGAGGTGGTCATTGGTAATGGGGTTGTTTGGGGAGTTAAGATCAGGACCAGTGTCTGTGCAGAGGTCAGAGCCTGGCGTAGAGGACCAGGCAGGGGCTGATGGGGACAGACACCGAACAGGCCAGAGGGCCTATGGGCTGGTGCAGGTGGCTGGCTACAGGAGAGACACGCAAGGTGAAGGGTTTGGCCTCTGCTAAGCCCTGGCCCAGGCTGGAGGGTCAAACACAGGCCCAGGACTCTCCCTCTTGGCACATTGTGAGGGAGAGCCCCACATCATTGTGACCCGCTTACCCCCAGGAGCCTCTGGGACAGGAAGGCGGCCGGTGGCACTGTGGGCACAGTGGGCTGGGGGCCTAGGAGCTCCGGTGGCCCTAGGGACTCCCATGGCCATGGCTGAGCAGCCCCGGCCCCAGTGGGCCTCGTGTCACAGCCCCAGCACCAACAACTGCCAGGACCTGGGCAACTCCATCCTGTTGCTACTGGGCCTCATCATCTGCGTTCACATTGGCATCAATACGGTGACACTGGTCAGAGTGGGGCCGGGTGGGAGGGTGCTGGCAGGTTGGCTGGGGGGCAGGCCGGGTGGCCGGGGCCTGCCTGGGGTCACTGTGTCCTCCCCCACCTAGGTCTGGCGCAGACTCCGTGGCTTCTTACACCACGAGTTTCGTGTTAATTGTGAGAAAGGTAAGTGGAGGATGGGGAGGTTGGGGAATAGGAAAGGCAGAAACCAGGTGTTCTGGCCCTGACCCTAAGCGGGCCCCTTCCCCTCCCGCTCTCCCCGCTCAGACACCATAACTATGCAGCTTCTCTTCCTGCACCCTGCCTCTCCATCCCTGGAGGAGCCAGGCTCCCCACCAGCCTCTCACCTGTCCCCGATCCACAGAAACTTCTAAGTTATGCTCACCTGGGAAGCAGACCCAGCCCCCTGCAGTCCGCCTTCGGTGCACCATGGACCCTGTGAAAATGGCTGTGCCCCCCCCACCCACTCGCTGCCGTCGCCGTCGAGGCTCTTCAGCATGCCGCGCCCACCGCCCTACAGCCTGGGCCCCTGACACTGACAGCGATGATGAGAAGCCCCCACGTCAGCAGACAACAATCTGCTCCCACAACTGGGATTGCCCCAGGGACTGGGAAGGCCTTCAGTCCACCCAGGGGTTCTGGACTCCCTGGGCCCAGGATGCTGTGGAGCCGCCTACCCAGACCATCCGCTTCCAGCAAACTGTAGAGGGAAGGCCGCTCAAAAGAGAGACGCAGTCAGAGCTGGGCCTAGAGGCCTACGTGTACCCTGTGAACCCCCCGCCCCACAGCCCTCAGGCCCTGAGCCACAGGAACAGTGGAGGGGGGCCCCAGGCAGAACAGGAGCAGTGCTCGCCAGCCCAGCCACCCATCCTGGGCCCGGCCCACGTCCCAGACATCCCCCGGCGCCACTCCTCAGGGCGCGTAGCCGATAATGCCAGAGACATGAGGCGGCAGCTGCGGGAGCTGATCAGGGAGTTGGAGGCCCTGTCCCACTGTTACTCCCCGGTCTCTGGATCCAGCACGGCTTAGGGGACGGGAAAGGCCTGGGTATACCGTTCCCTGACAGAGAGGTGACTGGGAGAGGAATAAAAAGAAGAGAGGAGGTGGTTTGTTGTGGTGTGGGGGGTGCCAGGGCCCACACAGCACGCAGAAGCCTGGTTGCTAAGGAAATGATCTCCCTGGCAGCAGGGCCTAGAGAGCCCTGAGGACCCTCATCAACCTCTTGGCCTCACCAGGCCCTGTCCTCAGCCCTTTCCCAGGCCCTTCTTGGTTCCAAGGCTCCCACCTGCCTCTACTCTGTTCTTTAGTGCCCAGGGAAGCCCCCCAAATCCCACTGCAGATCCCCAGGCAGTACTGCACTTGAGTGGAGACCCTCATCCCCATGGCCTCAGTCTCTCAGAGGTCCGGCTCCTACCAGAGCCCAGGTTTAGGCTGCAACTACAGGTGAGGTGTGGTCCCTCTGAAGCCCTGGTTTCTTTGGGGAGGGATGGCTGAGAGTGAGGGTACCCAGGCCCTCACAGTTCCCCAGTCAGAACCCGAAGCTCCTGTACACTCAAGAAGGCTTGGAGCGGAGGATAAAATATTGAGGACACTCGCAAGGGCTGCCTCCACACAGCCCTCTGTGACCTCACTCCTCTGATTAGCACTTCCATGTCACAAATGAGGAGACTGAGGCTCAGAGACGCCAAGTGACTTATTCATGGTCACACGGACACCAAGGATCAACTTCATGGCCTCAGACACTCCGTCCCCCTGCTCCCACAGGTAGATTCCCATTGCTACTGAGTCAGCCTGGCCCATCAGAGTCTCTTCGCACCTTCCTCAGTTTCCCATGTAAACTCATCAGAATATTGCATCCACTGGACAGCAGGGAAACCCAGGCCCTACCTACTTCTAGACGGTTGGGATCACACACACGCACACAACTTGGGAACAAGGAGCCAGGTCGAAGGGACTAGACCTCACCTTCCATACCAGATGGGTTCCTGGAATGTGATCAGATAGGCCTTTTATGAATCACCCTGCTTCTCTGTTCATTTTCATTTGACTAACGTTATTGATCATTTTAAGCTGATTCCATTAAGTGGGTCTATATTGAGCACCTGCTATGTGTTTGGAGTCTTGATGGAAAATGCCCACTGGCTGTTTCTATTTGTTTCTTTCTTTTTTTTTCTTTTTGGCCATGCAGTGTGGTTTGCAGGATCTTAGTTCGCCAACCAGGGATTGAACCGGGGCCCTCAGCAATGAAAGCACGGGGTCCTAATCACTGGACCTCCCGGGAACTCCCTGTTCCTCTATATCTGTTGAGATGTTCATTGTGCAAACAAAATGACTTGAGGTTCCCCCGGTACCACTTTCACAGACCCCAGCAATGAACCCGGTTTATAATAGTAGATTCCTTTTGTCATATCAACAATTACATCTATTTTGTGCTTTGTGACTTTCATGTGGTTTTCTTAAGACAGCAGCTAACCGTTTTTCAACTCGGAGGGTTGGCTCAGTGGGAGGGCAGTTGGTTAGGAAGGAGAGAAGCCATGGTTGGGGGTGGTCTCTGGCAAAGGTGGCAAACCCTTGCTCTGAAGCGAAGGGGCCAGTGGGCTCAGTGACCACCAACACCTAAGGCTGCAACCCCTGGCCAGGAAGGGGTGGGCACGGTGGGTGCTAGAGGGGTTATGACAGGGAAATGGGCAGGACAAGGAGGGGATGGTGCAGTGGGGCGACCCCAGAGGGGACTCTTACTGTCACTCATCCATCTAGTCACCCTTGCTGCTGGCCCCAAGCAGGCGTGGGTGGGGAATCCCAACAGGCTACATAAGCTGCCATAATGTCTCGAACAATGAAATGGAGGAAATCCTTTATGCATGATTCAGTGCCTATGAAGACTGTCTCTCATCTGTAGCAACCATGTTTGCAAATCAAGTTAAGCATGGCCCCATGGAGACAGAAGGACAGACTGAACTCTGGGGACTAAGCTCCATGTAGTGGGAGCCGAGGGCAGAGATGGCCACATAAAGGGCCAGCTGAGTGGATGAAAGATTGGCCACCTGCGCATTGTGACTCCCTGCTACGTGCCTCATTATGACCATGCTCCCTCACCTGTTGGTGGGTGACCCCAGGTCCTGGCATGAGTGCAGTGTGGGTCAGGGCCGGTGGTGGTGGGGGGGGGGCGGCCCAGGTGGCCCTAGGAGCCCCCCACCATGGAAAACCAGCTCTGGTATGACAACCTGGGGTGCTGCCATCAATACCAAGAAAGTACCCAGAATGTGGAGGACTTCCTACTCCTGCTGCTGGGCCTTGTCATTCTTGTCAACATTGGGATCAACAGGGCAGCTATGGTCAGCGATGGTTGGGGACCACCAGTAGGGGTGAAGAGGGCTGAGGGTGGGAACCAGCTGCAGCCTGCACCTCCGTCTGCAGGAACGGTCTTGGCTGGGACGGGGGTGAGGGTAGAGAGCCTGGCCTTCATTTTCACACACCTCCCCCCAGATATGGCATGGGCTCCAGAATGCCTTAGACAAGACCATCTATTGGATTACTCAGAAAAGTAAGTACGGAAGACAGGTAGGGGGCACCCCGCCCCCGCCATTCCCAGGGCCCTAGAAACCCAGGCCCCCAGGTTCCCAACCCTGAACTCTTCTGACAGTTGCCCTGCCCTCACGGACTCTCGCCTCCCCCAGATGAAATCTCGCAGGCTTGTGAAAGTTCCCCCAAATATCCTCCAGCCAAGGCCCGAGACGTCCACATCCACTGCACCCTGGACCCTGTGGAAGTGAAAACGGCCCGGCCCACTTGCTACTCCTCGTCCTCCTACCATCATCTCCACAACCGTAGCCGCAGCTGCAGCCGCCGCCCCTGCAGCCACCAGCGGAGACCGAAGAACCGCAGACAATTCCCCTACAGCCGCTCAGTCTTCCATAGGCTGCATCGCAGCCACAGGATGTCACAGCTGCGGCTGATGCCCTCCTTTGATCGGGAGGACCCGGACTCCTACCTGGAGGAGGAGGATGACCTTTCCTTCCCACAACCCAAGTACCCGCGGGGGTGCTGGGGAGGGCTCTACCAGCGGATGGGCCTGCCCTCCAACGTGGGCCTCTGGGGCCGCCAGGGTGGGATCCTGGCCAGCCTGCCACCACCCTGTCTCTACCTGTCGCCCGAGCCGCGCCGCATGCCCAAGCGTGTGGAGGCCAAGTCCGAGCTAAGGCTGCAGTCCCTCGGGGCCCCCTGCTCACCATCCCGCATCTGGGGCAACGTGGAGGCTGACCAGTGGCCCTCGTCTCCACCACCTCCCCGACGGCTGCCCCCTAACCCCTCGTGGGTCCCTGGGGGGCACAGCACTTACCCCTCAAGGGGCCAACTCCCGTATGACTGCTGGAATCAGCGGCGGCGTGGTCTGGAAGGCTCTGAGCCTCCATCCGCTCTGGTGCCTCGGGGCTGCCGGCCCGAAGCCCGGCAGCGCAACTCCCCCCAGGCCCACAGACAGAGCCTCCCCAGCTGTGCTCACAGCCAGCCCAACGGCAGCCCGCACCCCTCCACGGAACACTTGAACTACTCCCGGGATCCCCACGAGGTACGGCGCCGGGCGGCCGAATGGGCCGAGATGCCGCCCGTGCGGCGCCCTCTGACCACCTCTGCCTCCCTCACGGTGCTGGCCGAGGCCTCGTACCGGCGGGCCCCGGCTCCCAGCTCAGCCCTGCTCGTCCGCTCCTCCCAGCCCCTGCCCGACGTCCAGGCTACCGAGCACCCTCCGCCCCGGCCCACCTTCATGCCACTCAGCCGGAACCCGGGGGGCAATGCCAACTACCAGGTGTATGACAGCCTGGAGCTGAAGCGGCAAGTGCAGGAGAGCCGAGCGCGGGCCAACTCGCTGCCACCTTCCACCTCGGCCTCGAGGCCCTCTCTGCACGGGAGCCAGACCGGGAAAATGAACTGACCAGCAGCAAACGGGGGCGGGGGCGGGGGGCGGCAGGGCATGGAGAGAGGAATAAAGAGCGCCAGAGTCCAGGAAGCATTGGTGGTCTGTGGCTTGGAAGCGCCACTCCTTCTGCCAGCCTGGGTCCCTGCCCTTGGCTTCCTGCAATAAGAAGCCAGTGTCCCCTTCTTGGCCTGAGGGTCCCCTTGGTTTAGTGGCCACAGTCCTGCCAGCAGGCCCCTCCTGGTCCTATACCATGCACTAAGTAGATCTGCAGCTGCAGACTCCAAACCACTGGTCTCTGGGCACCTCCTCTGTGTCTCAGCTGTCCCTGTCCCCAGAGAGCCTCATACAAGAAGCTGCTCCCAAACTGGGAGATTCCACATCTGGGCAGGTCCAGCTCCACGCCCAGTGAAGGGCATGAAGAAGGCTGAGGCTCTGGACTCCAGCCAGGCCTTCCCCAGGGCTCTGAGGCCAAGGTCTTCCTAGTCTCAGGAGGGGCCAAGAGATGGAATGTGTCATTTGAACAAGTGAGTCAGCGGGCGGTGAGTGAATGATTGACCGCTCGAGGGGAGGTGTGCCGGCCTCCGGGTCCTGTTTGACTGTCCAGGCTCAGCTTACCTGACCCTGGTTACCAGGGAATGCCACCCTGGGCTCTCCTTTTCCTCCCCCTCCCTCATTGTGACCCCACCACCTGCCCCATTATGACCCAGTCCTTCTCCCCCTCCCCCACCAGAGGAGTCTGGCTCCCAGTGACTATGTGGAGGCCGGGGGGCCCAGGCAGTCCTGGGCCCCCCGGCCATGGGTGAGCGAAGCCACTACCGAGCCCAGCCGTGCTCTGGCACCAACCCCAGGAAATGCCAGGACCTAGGAGACTCAATTCTTCTGATCCTGGGCAGCTTCATCTTGCTCAACGTGGGGATCAACGTGGTGACTCTGGTCAGGGCAGGATCTGGGCAGCGGGGTTGGGGGAGCCCTGGGGTCTTGAAGGGGCTGAGGTGGGAGGGCTGCTGGGGTGTGGCCGGACAAGGGTTGGATTTCAGGGCTCACCCTGCTCCCGGCCTCCCCCCTCCCCTGCTTCCCTCAGCTCCGGAGGCATCTGAAGAGCTCCTTGCGGACACTTTTCCGTCATGTTTTCCCCAAAGGTGAGTGGGCGCCAGCGTGGGCTCAGGGGATGTGGGCCTGTCCCCTTTCTTCTATCCCTGCCTCGATTCTCAGCCCCTCAGGAACCCAGGCCCTGTCCCATCTCGCCTTTCCCCGCAGACAAGCAAGCCAGCTGTGTAGGCAGCCATCGCATGTGCATGCGCTGCTCCGTGGATCCCAAGAACCTGCGCTCAAGAGTTTCTTCCCGCTTCCGCCATCGCCCAAGCTTCCTGCTCGGGCACCCAAACCACCTTGACTCGTGGATACCAGACTCAAAAAATGAGAAGGCTTCTGGGTGCTGCTGGATGCCGCCTCAGTGTGGACGGGCTGGGGCTCCCATGGAGGCTCCACGGGGACTGTGGAAGGAGGGGGTAGTGGGAGCTGGCGAGGCCCCTCCGGTCACAGCCTTAAAGTCCCGAGCCACCTTTTACTCCAGGCAAGAGACATCTTCCAAGCTCCGCAGGATGAGCAAGGTGGACGTGCTTCCAGGCCGCCTGCCCCAAGAGAGCAAGACGAAGACCCCAGACTATGACCCAGCCCAGGCTCCAGCCCGGGCCCAGACCCGCCCCCCAGTTCAGCCCCCTGCACATGCTCCTGCCAACGCCCAGACCTTCGCCTCAGCCCACCCCCCTGAGCACACCCCCCCCCCCACCCCAGGCCGAGACCTGCTCCCGAGGCCACGCCCATGAGCACACTTCCGCCCAGGCCCAGGCCTTCTCCCCAGTGGACCCCACTGGGCACACTCCTGCCAAGGCCCAGAACTTTTCCTCAACCCACCCCTCTGAGCACGCCCCACCTCAGGCCCAGACTTGCTCCACGTTCCACCCCCCTGAGCACACCACCCCCCAGGCCCAGACCCCCTCCCCAGCCCTCACCCCTGAGCACAGCCCTGCCCAGGTCCATGGCCCTGAGCATACCTCAGCCCATACCCCAGCCCAGGCCCAAGCCCAGGCCCCCTCAAATGCCTCAGCCCAGTCCCTGGGCCACACTTCTCTCTGCACCCTGACCCATGCTCATCTGACCTATACCCATGCCAACACTCTGGTCCCTCCCCCACCTTCGGCCCCAGTCCCTCCCCCAACTTCTGCCCCTGCTACTACTCCTGCCCTAGCCCCTACACCAGCCCCTGTCCCGATCTCTGCCACAACCTCTGTCCCAGTGCAGGTCATGGCCCTGACGACCACTCCATTCCCTTCCACCACCCCGACCCCCATCCTAGCTTCTATTCCCTCTACCTTGTCTGCCTTCAGCCAAGGCCTCTCCTCCGGCCAGGTGGTCTACGATGCCCGCAGGGTAAAGCAGAACGTGGTCCATGTGTGTCCCCCTCAGAACTCTGGGTACTCCAGAAAGGACTTGGGTACCGTCTGCAGGCCCCAAGAGGGGCATGGTCTGGTGAGCTCTGGTACAGCTGAGCAAACACTGAAGCAATGTAGTGGGGACAGTGCCAAGCCCTCCACAGGATCCATACTGGGTTACCTGGAGTTGGGGAATATGGAATGGAAGATCTCAAATGATGCCAAAGACAAATTTGTGCAGTCCAAGACCTTCCCTTACTGCAGCTTCCATCCTTGCAGTTCTGAGAAGAGAAACACGGACCCCCAGGCTCCAGTCTACCCCAAATTCCTGGTGTACTCCAAGGATGCTGCACCTTCTCAACCTTGCTTCCATTCTCCAACCAGTGCCCAGAGCTCACCATGCGCCATGCCTCCACCATGCACTCTTTCTCTGCCTCTTGTTTCTCCCAGATCCTTTGTCCTTCATCAACACAGCAACCACCACAAGCCCTCCGCCTTAATACAACCCCCCACCTTTCCCCCAACCTCCAAGTCTCCTCCGTCTGTCCTCTCTTCCCAGGGCCCCATCCCTCCCCAGTTAGCCACTACGTCCCAAACCCCAAACCAGCCCCAACCCCCTGAACTTCGTGAGAGTCTAGGCCTCAACCAAGGCTCTGTCCTCCAAAGGACCCCAGGCCCTGCAAGAGAGTGTAGGGTTTCCAGAAACCCAGGCCTTACCCCAAATCCAGGCCTCCACAAGAACCCTCTAGGAACTGACTCTGTCCAAGCTTTGGGCCCACATCAGACCCGGAAGTTATTTAGATCTGAGGCAGTTCCTCGAAAGGAGGATGCAGGGCAGCACATACCATGGACTTCTGTCCCACCCAGTCAGAACTCCTGCTCTCCCAAGGCTCAGGTGACCTACAATGACCTGCAAACCTTCTCAGAGGTACCTGTGCTGATTGAGCTGCAATCATCCTCCCGGCGAGCAGGCAGCCAAGACTGGGTGTACCACGCCATGGATACAGTTCCTAAAGCCTGCCAGAACTATCGCCAGATGTCTACGCCTCCCAAGACCAGCTGGAAGCCCTACTGTCCTGGGTCAGGCACCCGGCTAGGGCGTGTGGTCTTTGACGCCCGCCAGAGACAGTTCAGAGCGGGCAGGGACAAATGCGAAGCTCTGTCTCCCAGGCGCCTTCACCGAGAGACATCCAACAACTCACCGGAGACCATCAAGGAGTGGGGATATCAGGGGACAGATATGCATGAGGAATAAAGAGACAAGAGAAGTGTTCTGTGGTTGTGTGAGGACATCCACCCCAGCCCCATCCCACAGGGCCTGATGAGGACCTAAACTATCCCTGCTTTCCCTCCATCGCTGTCTAGCTAAATCCGTTATCCCCAAGGCCCTAGAGCTGCATTGTCAATTACAGTAGCCACTAGCCAAATATGCCTATTAGAATATAAAGTAGTTAAAATTAAGGAAAAGTAATTCTGTTAAAAATTAAGTTAAAAAGTTAAAAATTCTCTTCCTCAGGGAACAGAATTTCCCTGGCGTCCAATTCTGTTCCCTGGTGGTCCAGTTGTTGGGACTTGGCGCTTTCACTGCTGTGGCCGGGGTTCAATCCCTGGTCGGGGAACTCAGACCCTGCAAGCTTCATGGCTTGGCCAAAAAAGGAAAAAATTCTGTTCCTCAGTGTCATGATCTTCTAAGTGCTCAGTAGTCACATGGAGCTAGCGGATACTGTATTGGACGGCACAGGTTTAGAACGTTTCCATCATCATGGAAAATGCTATTGGAGAGCAGTGCTTTAGAGTTTAGAGCAATTTTCCTTTCCCTGTCACCCACCCCCAGCATCTTAAAGCTCCCCCAGAGCCCAGGGAACTTAGTTCTTTTTAGGGTGGCTCAGAAGCCACCCTCTGGGGAGGAGGTAAGATGTAGGCATGGACACCCAACGCCTGATTTCCCCAGACTGTGAGAAGAAGCCCAGGCTTCAGTTTTCCTGATCTGGTCTCTTGGGTCACGACCAGAGGTATGGAAACTTGCCTCCCCCGTTCTGGGCTGTGTTTGGGGCTCGTGGTTACTGAGGGAGAAGACCTCTCTTGGTCAGTGACTAGGAAACCTTGTGTTTTAGGCTCCCCAAATTGAGCCTTGGATTCTGACGGTCCCCTCCTTCATAGGTCTCTAAGTTTTTCGAGGTGTCTCCACTTAATTTTCTTGCCCATGGACTTAGGCCTAGTTCACTGTGGAGACAGACCCCTAGGAAAAAGGAATGTAAGAATTCCTGGTCCAGCAATGCATTGGTCTAATCTGTGAGCGTGTCTCTGGTGTCCTATCTTTCTGTCCTATTATTCTGGCTCCTAGTTTCAGCCTGGACTTAAGCTGTGTCCATGATAGCACTGGCCGCTGAAAGCAATTTCCTTCCCTTCATAATTTTTCATTGCCCTGCCCTAGCCCAGCTGGAGTATCCTCTGGACTTGATTTTCAGTCCTGATAGCTCTTCTGTATACACACATAAGCTGCGAGATTGCAAAGTGTTTTCCCTGCCACCACTTGTGTGTCTGAGGTGGGCAACACTAATATGTCCCTTCCCTGAGTCAGATGTCCGTCCCTGGGTCACTACATGCACACTATCAGTGTGTTCTTGTCTAACATTACCACCACCGATTCCAAGGAGATACGTCCCAGCGGGAGAGCCCATTCCCAACACCTCTCTGGCTCAGCTCTGACCTTGGACAAGTCATGTGCAACCTTTCTAGGCTTGCAGTCTCACCTCTAAAATGAAGTTATAATTGCATGCAAGAACCCTTCTAGATTTAAATGACCAGGGCTCCTCTACTCCCAAGTGAGATGTAGAGTCCCCTATTTCTCCGCATGCCCTAGTGTATGTCCCTCATTATTGTTTGCTATTCAGATCCATCCTATTAGGCCTCTGTTCTAACCCCAAGGAGTGTTTGTGCGGTTGACCTGGTTTTGTAAAGACACAGAATAGTTTATCTGCATAGAAACTACAACTTCCATCAGGCACTACTTCAACGGAACCGGAAAGGATGTGGGGGCGTGGCCCCAACGCCCTGGTAGTTTTGAAGACAAACTACAACTCCCAGGATAGCCGCGGGATCTCTGCAGAGCGAAAGGATGGACTGAACTCTGACTGGAGGCCGGGCTGGTCCGGAACCACCCCGACAGCCTCCAGAAAGGGGCGTGGTTATAATTTAGGGGTGTGGCCTTGCAGGCAGCAGGAAGAAGTTACCTGTTGAATCTTCCTATCCGTTCTCTTCCCAGCCTTTGTAGCTACCCCTAAGAGGGAAGCCGTAAACCACTAGCCTCTTCTGAAAAAGAGGTAAGGGGACGTAGACAAGGGTCAGCGAAGGAGGCTACTGCATTCCTTAGGAGGGGCCAAACAGCTACTTTCTACCTGCTGAGTCAGGTGAACCGTTCCATGGGGGCGGGGACCAGCATATGAGAAAAGGGCAAGGACGGAGGAGGTGTTTATTTGTTCCCTTTCAAGACTAAATTTAGGGCCCTTCGTCTGCAGACCCATTGGCGGACTGTGCCTTGGGAACCCTCTTGGCCTCTGGAAGAGAAAAGAACGGGGGCCAGTTTTCCGCAGCAAAAGGAACGGCCCGTCTGGGCTTCCTCCCGTCTGTGTATTTCCTAGCCCCAAAACGACAGAGCCATATGGCTTCCGCGGTCTGGGGGAGTGCTCCCTGGTGGGGCCCACCGCCCCCAGCCCCAGCCCGGCCGCTCACGGACATCGACTTCTGCTCTGGGGCGCAGCTGCAAGAACTAACCCAGCTGATCCAGGAGCTGGGTGTGCAGGAGAGCTGGAGTGAAGGTCCCAAGCCAGGACCAGATCTCCGCCAGGCCAAGGACTTTGTTTTCTCTTTGCTTGGTAAGTAACCCTCCCAGCCTTCGGGAACTTGCAGCTCTCAGCTCCGCCTCACCCCGCCCCGGCTCTGGATCACGCCTTTACGATCCCTTCTCTTTCCTTAGGTCTCGTTCACCGCCGGGACCCTCGCTTTCCTCCTCAGGCAGAGCTCTTGCTGCTTCGTGGCGGGATTCGCGAGGGCTCCCTGGATCTGGGGCCTGCGCCTCTAGGTCCCTACGCTCGGGGACCTCACTACGACGCCAGCTTCACCCTCCTGGTGCCCGTGCTTTCGCTAGATGGTACTGGGCAGGAGCTGCAACCGGACGTGGGATCCTGTTACGCATGGCTCTTCCTCCCAGAGCAAGTACGCGGAACCTCGGTCCGGGAGGCATGGCAGGATTGCCTAGGACCCCCAGTCCCAGGAGGACGTGATTCGATCTACCCAGCCCAAAGCAAACAAACTCCCAAGGATCCGCAAATCTCCGTGGACCAGCTGCACGGTGACGTCACTGAGCCTGAGGCACACGAGTCTTTGGAAAAATCACCTAGTAATGTTTCAGTGCCAGAATTGCCTCAACAAGACGTAACCGATGTTGACTTTCCCTCACCACTGAAAACAACGAATGGTGACGTCACCAAAGCAGCCGACGTTAGCCCAGTGCCACAGCCGTCGGAGGCTCGGGAGGCATGGCCCACATTGTGCCCCGCCCAGGTGGCTGCCTGGTTCTTTGCTTCGCTGGCTGCGGTCGCTGAGTCCCTGTTTCCGGTCCCGGGTGCCCCGCGCTTGGTCCACGCAGCCCGCCACGCGGGGGTCACCACCATCCTCCTGGCTACGCCTGGGCCCCCGCGCCGCCTCCTGCTTTTCGACTTGATCCCCGTGGTGTCCGTGGCCGGCTGGCCCCAGGAGGCTCGGAGCCACTCGTGGGCCGGCCCGCTGGCCTCGGAGTCGTCTTCCTTCTACCTGGTGCCCGGCGGCGGCGGCACAGAGCGGCCGGGCGCCTTCGGATGGCAGCTCTGCTTCGCCCGCCAAGAGCTGGCGCTCAAGACGCGCATACCCGTTCCCCTGCTGCAAGCGCACGCGGCGGCCCAGGCGCTGCTGCGCCCGCTGGTGGCCGGGACTAGGGTCGCGGCGCCTATCTCCTGCGGACGTTGCTCTACTGGGCGTGCGAGCGGCTGCCCGCGCTCTATCTGGCGCGACCCGAGAATGCGGCCGCCTGCTGCCTCGGGCTGCTGGATGAGCTGGGCCGGGTGCTCGAGGCCGGGACGCTGCCCCACTATCTTCTGAGTGGCCAAAAGCTCGGTGCGGGGGACGGCGCCGCTTCGCTGCTCCGGGCGTTGGCCCTGCTTCGCAGGGACCCTGCCCGCGCGCCGCTGTGGAAGAGGCCAAGGCTGCACGCAAGGGGGGCGGCTTAGCCGGCGTGGGAGGCGGGGCCCATTAAAGACGCTGTTCCTACTAACCTGGAATGTGCTTCTGTTGGCCAGCGGGATGTGGAGGGGACTGCTCCCCTCACCTGGGAGACAGGCTGAGCGCCTTGGGCCCGAAGAACCCGTTCTAGAAGGCCTCCTCGCCGGTTCCTCCGCTTCCTCCCACCCTCCTCCCGCCGCATCCCTGGCACAGGTCGTTCCATTCTGGCCTCTCCACTTTCCAAATCTGTGGCCAGCACCCCTCCTGCTCCCATGCAGCCTCTGGCATCCATCTCCCGCCAGTTCTTATGGTCTTTTCTCTTAGGAGTCAATAGGGATGGGGGTAACATATTTGCTGAAAAAACGTGTAAAGGAGAAAGGTATGGAGACCAGGGACTGACCAATTTGTCTCACACAAAAGCAGAGATATTAAGGAGGCCGGATTTCACCCCAGGCTAGACCTCACCACCACCGCTATCTCTTCAGTTATTTCCCCCACCTTCCTCATCCAGTTCTGTCCTCCATCCCGGGCAGTAGGGTCCCTTTCTCCATTCTCGGGGCATCTGCCATTCCATCTATCTAAGCCCAACCTCTCCCCCCATCCAGAGTTCCATTCAGTGGAGTCGCCTCCTTGTCCCTCCTCCTCTGAACCCCGAGACATGCGAGACATGCGGCCTTGTCTTGGCTCCACCTGTCTCTAAGACCGTCCCCCCTCCCCTGTGTACCGGGAGCCTTCTCTCCACAGTGTCCCTGAGACCTCCCCTTCCAGGCCCCCTGCCCCCTGCCATGCAGTCCCCGGACTGGAGGCTCCCTGCCCTCGCCACCACCACGGCCTGTCTCCCAGCCCTGCTTCTGGCCCTGCTCTCACCCCTGCTGCCACGCTCATGCCCTGAGCAGCCAGGTCCCACCAGGTGCTCTACCCAGAGGGAGCCTAGGGGCCGGCCGTGACTTCCGGGGCTGCTGAGACCCTCAGATCCTTGGGCCCGGGAAAGGGGTCAGAGAGGGGGATGTCTGAAAATGGTCCTGGCTGATCACTTCTTTCCTTCCACACTCACACCCTCCAAAGCCTTTTCCCGAGATGGCGCGGGGGGTTCCAAAACTGACAAAGCCAGGGCATAAATCTTCTGCACCCCGGGCTCAGCCAGTTCCTGGAGCCCTTTGCCCTTTTCATGGCCACCAAGCCATAGATTTATAGGTCCACTGGAGCTCAGGATTAGTTTCCTTCTTTCCCTACTCCACCTTTTGCCTTGTTCCAGACAGGTTCTGGAACACCAGGCACCCCAGCCAGGGCCATTTCTGCACTCAGGGTCTGTGCTGGAACACAGGCATGCTGCCAGGCTCTGTTCTGGATCCATCAGGCTTCTGTCCTTCACCCAGATGGACCCCTGGTTTCCAAGTGGAGAGAGGCTGGATTTGGGCCCTGTCCAGCTGTTGGTCTTGGCCTGAATTGAGCCAGTCTCAGATCACCACAGGTTTAACTTTCTTACCCCAGAGACACCCAATTCTAGAGCGTGATGTTCTAGACACGTACGGAGCCATACTTCCTTCTGAATCTCAGCTCTAGGACATAGACCACGACTCTCAGCCCTTCCCTCTAGGATGGAACTAGAGCCTATATAGCCATGTTATTGCTCTAGAGTAAGAGTTCTAGACCCACGCTCCCACCTTCTCTAGTGATACCTGTTAAGCAGGAGCTCTGGAAAGGACACAGCTATGATTCACAAAGAACTAAGTTCTGGATGGATCAAGAACCACTTCTTGTTTTCCCTAGACAATTTTCCAAAAATCTTATTCTTCCTATAGAATGCTAACCTTATTTTTTACATGCAGTTTCTAGCTCCTGCAACTCAGCTGGGGTCCTGCCAGGGAACAGAGGCTGAGGAAGGGCAGAGGAATTTTGGAAGGAATCCCTGGCTCATAGAAGGGCAGCTAGGATGGGGAAGGGGCCAGAACTATGGCATGACTGGACCTGTGCCTGGGTTGGGGGGACGTGAACACTTAGCTACCTCAGCAGGAATTCCTTCCAGGTCCCCTTTAAAGCTGAGGTCTTTAGGGTAATGGGTCTAGAATCAAAAAGACAAATGGGACATAGCTTTGACCTCCCCAAATGAGGAGACCCCAATTCAGCAATAAGTCCCACCCTTCTCCCCTACGGGTCAGGCCAAGGAGGGTGAGGGCCTCTTGGTCTCTAGACCTCATACACCCCTCCAGCTTCTAACTGAACAGAACTTGCTTTACCTCAGCTGGATGTCAGGTACCCAAAAAGGCTCTGCTCCCAGGGGACCGGTCTCCACTCCATGCTTTCTCAATTAAAGACGATTTATACAATTGAAGTGTTATCTGCCATCTGTGGGTAGCAGGCTTTGGCAGTTGCTCGGGGAGGGATCAAGTCTCAGGGGCGGGGCGGGCGGGGCGGGGCGGGTGGGCTGGGCTGCCCCCCAATAACAGGTGCACATTCCTGGGCGCCTCGTCACTTCCCCTGCGCTGGCTGTCCTGGCGGCTCACCCAAGCGGACTCACTGAGCGACGCGGGCGGGCTATGACACCAGGGGCGCTGCTGCTGCTGCTGCTGCTGCTGCTGGGGGCGTTGGGGGCGCCGTTCGCCCCGGGTAAGTCTGGGCCTCAAAGGGGTAAGGTAAACATGAGATCTAGAAACAGTCATGCCCGGATCCCCAAGTAGCATCCTCCGTAAGGCCTAGAGCTGAGACATGGAATCCCAAATACTAGCTGGGTGACTGTGGGCAAGTCACCCCACCTGTGTTCTTTAGTGTCCTTGTCTGCAAAATGTGAAAAAATACCTACTTTCCGGAGCTACTGTGAATGAGGATGAATCGAGATGATACAGGCACAGTGCCTGGTATCTACTCTGAGCTCCTCCCTCAGTATTTTCCCAGGCCTCTGAGGCTTGCTGCATAGGGAGGTGCTGTCTCTGAGTGTGATTCAGTGGATACTAAGAGTCCTGGCCCCTTCTCCCCATTATCTTCTCTTAGCCGTCTACTACAAGGCCTAACCATTTACCAGTAGAAATTCATCACCCTCTCCCTGACCCATCTTAAAATACAAATGCCCCCAAGAGAAGTAAGACTTTGAGCCAGTAGGCAAGAGCTGGAGGTCTTGGGGCTCACCCCGAGTCTGGATGGGCTGGAATGGGTGAGTTGGGGTGAAGGGTAGAGCAGGTAATCACTGCACACTTCAGTTAAAGAAGGAGGTATCTTTCGAGCCGTGGGGTTTCTCCAACGGAGGCTGGAACACCCAGATAAGAACAACGAGGAAGCCTCGGCAGTCCAGCCTTGACCCCTGCGGGGAGTGCGGTCAAGATACCCGGCCATAGGGGCAGAGCTGGCGGGTGGGCGGGGACATGCCTGCTCTGCAAGCTGATTGGCTGGCAGGTGCGCGCTGGCGGGGCCCGAAATTAGGGGCTACCAGGCCGTGAGGACCGCTAGTCCCACCACTCTCTCGGCCCCGCGGCAGCCGGAATCGGGCTTCTGCTTCCCAGCCCGCGGCGCCCCCACCACCTCGCTCCCCACCACTCCCCCGGCTTTCCGGGATCCGAATTTGGAGGCCCCTTAAAGGGTCCCCGTTGCTCTTCGCCCGGTCCTGCAGAACGGAAGTGGGGATCCTGGACTTCGGTCCCAGACGGTGGAGATCGGGATGGCTTCCGTGCTGATCCGAGAAGCCAAGGAGGGAGACTGTGGAAATATCCTGAGGCTGATTCGGCTGAGGGCTGCAGGCCGGAAACCGGGGTCCCAGAGGGGGTCAGAGCGGCGCTGCTGGAGTGGGGGCGGGAAGGAGGAGGTGGGAGCAGAGGGAGGAGCGCGCCCAGGGCTCCTGCTCTGGGAGCAGCGAGGCCCTCCTGCCTTAATCTAGCCTCTGTCCGCACGCTGTAGGAACTCGCTGAGTACGAGAAACTCTCAGACCAGGTGAAGATCAGTGAAGAAGGTACGGGCCCAACACCTGAGTCCTGACGGAGGCTGGGGTGGAAGTGACGGATGGGTTCCCCAGGCAGTAACTCCAGACTGGGCACACACCCAGGCCTTCTGTCTCTATCTCTTTGTCACAACTCCGATCTCTGCAGCCCTGAGAGCAGATGGCTTTGGAGAGAATCCTTTCTATCACTGTTTGGTAGCAGAGATTCTTCCTGTCCCCGGGGAGCCACAGGGTAAGAGCACCCCTATCTCAGAGGTGCCCTCTCCAGTCAGCCTCAAAGGTCTCTCCCCCAGGTGCCCAGCGGCCTGACCCTTCTTTTTTTCTCTCTCAGGGCCCTGTGTGGTGGGCTATGGGCTATACTACTTCACCTACAGCACATGGAAGGGACGAAACATTTATCTGGAAGGCATCTACGTGAAGCCAGAGTATCGGGGTACTGGGCAGAGGCCAGGCTGGGAGAAAAGCAACCCATAGACTGGACCACCATCCCTTGCCTCTTAATCCTAGCCTATGGTCTTTTCTGATCCCCTTCAACTCAGACAATCCCTCTTTTTGTCTTTTTCTCCCCACATCAGGTCAGGGGATTGGCTCCAAAATAATCAAAAAAGTGGCTGAGGTGAGGAGAGGGATGGAGCTACAAGCTGGGCGCTGGCAAAGCAAAGCTGTATGGGAGGCACCTGGGTTGAATGGAGGGCGAGAAAGTCTTTTCCTTTTTGACCCAGGAAAGTGAGTGGTGTCTTCTCCCACAGGTGGCCCTGGATAAGGGCCGCTCCCAGTTCCGCCTGGCAGTCCTAGACTGGAACAAGGGGGCTATGGACTTGTATAAGGCCCTAGGAGCCCAAGATCTGACGGAAGCTGAAGGTTGGCACTGCTTTCGCTTTGAAGGAGAGGCGATGAGGGAGTTGGCAGGAAAGTGACGCCATCCCTTGGGGATCTCCATTTCAGCTTCTTCATCCCCACCAGCTCAAGCAGTCCTCAGAGACTGTCTCCACTGACCAAGGCCTCCCGGAAGGAAGGGAAGGAGGGTTGGAGGTGAATATTCCCAGATGGAAAGAACAGAGGTGAGGAAGAGGCAAGCCTTCCCACCTCCTTGTTAAGGGTGAAAAATAAATGAGAATTCCCATGTGTTGATGTGGTGTTGGGTGGAGGAATTGAGGATGTGACAAGCTTCAGCTATTACGACCCTTCCTCAGTGTTTTCTGGTCAGTGGATATTGCTCCTGGGGATAAAAGTGGGCCTAAGATGACTTTCACCCACAATGGACCAGAATATTGGCTCTGGCCTCTAGCATATATATCAGGCTTGTTGGTCAGGTCTGGGACCCAGACAAAGGCCTCCAGTGTCTGGACTGGGCTGTGTGGAATCCGAGACTGAGGCAGGCCCACCGACTCAACAGATGGAACAGGCTGCCACCTGGTGGCGGCATTTTAGGGACACTGGGAAGGACCACTGGCCCCAACTTTTTAAAAAATCCGCTCAGCTAGCGAGTGCTTTTTCTTTTTCAAAAGTCACAAAGCCTTTTTTTTCAGTTCAACAGAACCAAAACAAACCTTTAGGACCCATGGAGACAAGAAGGGAAACAGGTTCATTTCCTACTTTCATAATATTTTATTATACAAGTAATGCAGGTTTGTTGTAGAGAAGTTTGAAGGGACGTATAAAAATAAAATCCATAGCCTTACTTACATCTCTACTCTTAACCCTTTGGTACTGATTCCTTAGATTTTTTCAATGTACATATATACATATAATTAGTTAAGTATGTGGGGATTTATGGGATCAACTCTTTTGCAACCTGTTTTTTCATTTAACAATAAATCAGAAACATCTTCCTAAGTTATTAAACACATCCTCACTTTCAGTGGTAACATATTATTCCTTTTGTGGAGGAACCATTGGTTAAATGGTCATAATTTAGACACTGAAAGTGGACAAGCAGGTAACATAAATGTGTAAATTGTAAAACACAGGATCAATGGAGTCTAGAGAGTTGAAGATCCATCTTAAAATTCAAAAAAAAAAATACAATTCAGCCAAACAACACTTCAAAGGCCCAAATTCTTCCAGAGTGGTGCCAGTTTTGGGCCCTTAAAACGAGTTTACAACAGATGGGCCTTTAGGACAAACTTGTTTGAGAAATAATGAAGCTTGTCTGCCCCTTCCACAGATGGGAGCAAGAAGAATCCAGTTTCATGCCCTTGGCTCATCTAATCTGGCAGGGATGAATATCTTTTAAACATGAACAAGTTATCTTTTGATGGCACTTTTTAAACTTAACTCAGAATGAATTATTTCTGGAAGGACACACAAACAAGCAGAGAGTGGTTGCTTCCAGGGAGAGGAACTGGGTGTCCAGGTAACGGAAGGAAGGGGACTTTTCCCCATGCCACTTTGGATCTTCTGAATTTTGTGCCTCGCCCATGTAGTACTTCAGAAAAATGAATAAATAAAACTTTAAATACTAATGCAGAAGAAAAGATTATGAACTAGGAAACAATATTTCCAAAATGGATCTTGCCCCCGTCCTGTTTTGTCTTTGCTTTTCAGAGTTTACACTTGTTTTTTTGTTATTCGCTCACCCTGACCCAGATCTTACCGGTTTTCATAGGGTGTCTTTGCACCCCGGCATCAATCCATTCTGCAGCCACCCCATGGTCTCCCACCCACTCATCACTTCATTAACCTCCTGTAGGGTGATTCTATTAAGTGCTGGGGCTGACTAGTATGGAGTGAAAATCACCTGGGTTCTGTCCATTCCAGGGAGAACAGAGGGGAGGGCATTTAGGGGGAGGGATTTTTAAAGAAAGAATAGAGATCACTTAAAATATCTCTCAAATCTGTCCACATCCCTAACCCCACTTCCACTATCACCTCTCTTTGAAAATTGCTATAACCTCCTAACTGATCTCCCAGCCTCCTTCTGTAACTACCCCCCTTCCATGGGGTTATTTTTTTTTAATCATAGATATACAGTATACTATTTAAAGTGTCAAATATCTCTACAAGACCTATATAAGAAAACAGTAGTCTCCCAATTCCCCAGCTCTTCAGAGTCAATCACTTTCAATTGAGTTTTTAAATTGTATTGTTATGGGGGGGTTTTGTATTCACCTTCATATTTCAAATTCAAAATGGCATACAGATATTGCTACTTTTTTTTTTTTGGCCACATTGGGTCTTCGTTGCTGCACACGGGCTTTCTCTAGTTGCGGCGAGTGGGAGCTACTCTTCGTGGCGGTGCGCAGGCTTCTCATCGCAGTGGCTTCTCCTGTTGCGGAGCACGGGCTCTAGGCGCGTGGGCTTCAGTAGTTGTGGCGCACGGGCTTAGTTGCTCCGAGGACGTGGGATCTTCCCGGACCAGGGTTCGAACCCGTGTCCCCTAGCATTGGCAGGCGGATTCTTAACCACTGCGCCACCAGGGAAGTCCAGTTATTGCTACTTCTTGATGTTTCTGTTTCGAGCACTAGTATTGACCTCCCATTGCTCACCCTCTTTTCCAACCCCTCTTTCACCCCATCCCTACTTCCCATCCTCCCATCCCTCCAATATTATATCATAACTCTGGATGGATCTGTGTTTCATGTTTACATGTTATGATTATGCAAATGTTCTTCACAGTTGAGCCATGTGGATTGTTATAGGTGTTTTTCTTTCTTGCATCATTTTTGTTTTCCCTGAAATTAATACTTGCCTTGTATCTTTTATTCATTTGCTTAGTTTTCTGTGTACTCTAATTTATCCCCCAATTCTCCCCTAGTTATGTTAATCTCTTCTTAAGAATATACAAACACGTAAGGAATTTGATCTATTTCATTTTGAAGAACTTTCTCACGGAGCCCTTAGACCTGCTCCAGCACACAGTCTGATCTTTAGGCTACACTTTTGGAGTCCCCTTTCACATCCATCTTAGGGACCTTTGCCCCTCTCTTGACAGCCTGTTTCCCAGAACCTATGTACTCACCTTTTCTCCAGCCTTTTTTCCCCAGCAAGTCAGTTCTGACCATGTTAGACTCTTTCCAGTACCTTAAATGCACTGTAGTCTCCCTTCTGGGCCTTCTGTACATGCCATTTCCCCATCTGAAATGCTGTTCCCCCTTTTCCCACTCTCATCCTTGGCCTGAATGAACAATGACTAAAGCAGATGAAAAAGAGCAAAAGTCAAATCTGAGAGGACTGTTGTTGCCAGAGGCTTGGAAATTGATGATGGTGCCATTTCCAAGACAAAATTCAGCCACTCCTGTTGCTTAAGGGTCCAAACCCAAACATTTTAGCCTGACAGCCAGCACTCCTGATAATCTGTCCCACTTAATTTCTCTAATTCTCCCTCCCTACTCCTTATCAGAATCACTGCTGATAGTCTAGTCCCTTTTATTATTTCTTTTTTTTTAAATTGTATTTATTTATTTATTTATGGCTGTCTTGGGTCTTCGTTTCTGTGCGAGGGCTTTCTCCAATTGTGGCAAGTGGGGACCACTCTTCATCGCAGTGCGCAGGCCTCTCACTATCGCGGCCTCTCTTGTCGCGGAGCACAGGCTCCAGACACGCAGGCTCAGTAATTGTGGCTCACGGGCCCAGCTGCTCCGCGGCATGTGGGATCTTCCCAGACCAGGGCTCGAACCCGTGTCCCCTGCATTGGCAGGCGGATTCTTAACCACTGCGCCACTAGGGAAGCCCCCTCTTTTATTATTTCTGCTACCCTCGTTACTGATGTTCCTTCTCAGGCACTCTTGAAGGCACCTCTTCTTTTGCCAGCCCTTTATTTATTTGTTTGTTTCTTTGTTTAATTTTTGGACACGCTGCACGGCATGTGGGATCTTAGTTCCCCAACCAGGGATCCAACCGGTACCCTGCAGTGGAAGCATGGAGTTCTAACCACTGGACCACCAGGGAATTCCCTGCCAGCCCTTTAAATACTGTTGTAGTTGAGGGTTTTTATCATGGACCCAATCCATTTCTAAGTCACTTTTCTTTAGACATCTAATTTTCTCTTATAGCTTTAACTATGTCTAATACGCTGATAATTCTCACATTCACCTCTCTAGCCCAGACGTCTCCTGGGCCACACACTAGTGTGTCCATTGACCTACAGGACATTGGTTCCTTCAGTTAATATTTGCCGTGCCAGGAACTGTGCTAAGTACTGAGTATACAATGCTGGGGACAAACAGACCTGGAACCCAGTCTCTGATCTCATAGGGCTTACTCATAGTGTGATGGCAGAAGACAGACGCTGGATAAATGATTAAAATTACAACCATGATGTGTGCCACACAGGAGTATGGGATGCTTTGGCAGTGTAAGGCAGGGGACCTAAACCAGTGTGGGCATAATGGAAGGCTAATGAAATTATATTTAAATTGGGATCTGAAAGAGAAGTTTGTTGAAGACAAGGGAACATGACCACCTGGATGGTGGACCCTCAAACTCAAAGAGCACAATCAAACTCATTGAACTCATCAACTTCTCCTCCAAAACTTTTTCTCGTATGTTCTCTCTTCCATGACTGGCATCACCATGCACTCAGCAATCCAAGGTAGAAATCTGTGTTCCTCCCACTTCTTCACTGACTCCACCCCATCCTTATCACCAATTCTTGTTGATTCTATTGCAAATTTAACAGGCTCAAATCAACCTGTACCTCTGTTGCCCACAGCCCTAATCCAAGGCGGTCCTCAGCATCTTCCTCACCTGCAACAGCTCCTCACAGCTCTCACTGCCTTCTGGGATGCCCTTTCTCTTTAATCTATTCCCCACAGTTGTAAAACATAAATCTTATTACATTATACTACTGCTTTAAATCTTTCAGTGGCTCTCCAGTATGGATAAAGTGAAGACCATTTTCCTTAACCTGATTTACAAGTCCTTCACAGTCTAGCTTCCCTACTTCAAGCCAAACGCTATTTGAACTAGTTGTGGTTCCCCAAAGGACATGTTCTTTCTGCTCCTCTGCACCATTGTAGTTCTTGGTCTCTCAAGAATACTCTTACTGCACTTTTCCTCTAGCAAATGCCTATTTATCCCTCAAATCTCAATTTGCATCACCTCCCCTGCAGTAGTCTTTCCCTATCACTCTGAAGAACAACTGACCATTGTTCGTCTCCTTGGGATTCCCTCAAAACTTAGTCCTTATCTTTATCCCATGTTCAAATGAACTCCATGCACTTACTTGTTTAAATGTGTTTGTCTGCTCCTTCCCCAATATATTATAAAATCCTTGTTTTGGGGACCACATCTTGTCTTTGTATCCTTACGACCTACCACAGTGGATGGAACACAGTGAGGGCTAAATAAATATTTGCTAAATGATTACTGCACAACACATGATCCTAATTTCTTGGCTATTTTATTCACTTCTATCGAAATTTCTTACTTATCTTAGTTTACGAATCCTAAGTTTCCCCTCTACTATCCTTTCTCCGTAACAATTTTTCCTCTTTTGGATTTTCTCCGCATTTAGGTATCAAATCTTGTGCTAAGTTGCATTTGCCTTTCGGTACTGCCTTGAAATCTTTCTTTAACCTTTCTTTGTATGCATGACCAGAATCTTCTCAAGGCAAGAACGTGACTCTTAAACCGCATTGTGCAGAGATACAGAGGCTCAAGAGAGTCCAGTCCGCCTTGTGGACTGTAAAGCCCAGCGCATGCGCACCAGGCCTTTTTTTTTTTTTTTTTTTTTTTTTGCCTTTCGACAACTCCTTTTTTTTTTTTTTTTCCTTCGGAGCGTGCGCACCAAGAAAGACAAAGGTGGGGAAAGTGACCAAGCAATCATTCAGGCGCATGCCCATCCCTAACTTGTACAAGCCTGCTGGAGCGCACCGTGGTGAAGTGGGTGTGGTCTGACCAGGAGCATCAGAAGTCCAATCCGATTGAGTGAGCTCTGTCCCTCCCTCCCCATGATTGGTTAGCTCTCAGTGTTGTGGGGCGGGAAAAGGAAGAGACAGGGGCCGTGGAGAGGTGGGGTGGCGAGGAAAGAGAACCAGTCTGGTTCTGCGCAAGCGCAAGTAAGCGACCAGGAGGGGGCGTGAGAGAGTGAAGAGGAGTGTGGAAGCCCTGATGCGCTGGCCAGCGCGAGCTGGGTCGCCAGCCTTGACGCCTGCGCCTTGGCCTTCGGGGCCCGCGCGCGGCGGGCGGGTGCCCGGTGCGCCTGCGCAGTAGGCGGCGGCGGCAGGGGGAGGTGGAGGCCGTGGAGCGGCAGCGGCAGCAGCGGGTCCCGGGACTGAGGCAGCAGCGGGGGCAGCGGCGGGCGGAAGCTGAGGTGACGAAGGCAGCGGCGGCGGCGGCGGTGGCGGCGGCGGCCGTTTCCCTCACGGTGGCGGAGACCAAGGCGGCGGCGGCGGACGGGGAGCGGCCCGGCCCCGGCCCCGGCCCCCTGCTCGTTGGCTGTGGCAGGGCCGCCGTGGGGCCGGCCCGGCTCCCGCCCCCCGCGGCTCCCCCTCCGGCTCCTCCTCCGGGGAGACGCCGGGGACCTGGCCCGGCCCGTACTCAGAGCGCTGCTGCAGCCGCCGCCGGGGGAGTCGGAGGCGGTGGCGGCGCCATGGGCGGCCTGGCCTCTGGGGGGGATGTGGAGCCGGGACTGCCGGTCGAGGTGCGCGGCTCCAACGGGGCCTTCTACAAGGTGAGGCGGCGCGCTGGCCGGGGACGCGGTCTTCAGCCCCCTCCCTCCAGCCAGAGCAGGGAAGAGTGGGGCGGGATCGACATTCTGGAGCTAAGCCCTGACCCTTAGAACCTGAGACCCACGCTCCCACCCGCGGCCGTCCTGGGGGGAGACCTCTAGAAGTTAACCCCTTCCTCTTGTTTTTGACCCCTCTATTACACCTGCTTTTACCCGCATCTCCGGGATTGAGCATCAGGGCATTATTGTACTTGGTTCAGCTCCCCTCCCAACCCCCCAGAAGAGACCCCATTTACCCAGCGTCTCGTTGACTTTTCCTGTCTCTGGTAGAAGATCTACCTTGGATCTGAATCACGTCTTCCCCACAGTCCAAGCACATGGAGAATTCTCTTTATTCTCCACTATTACCCCCTTGGGAAGGCCGTCCCATATTAGATCTTTTCATCTTCCTCGGAGAGGCCTCTGCTTACTGGCTCTGGAAGACTCACCCCACTTTCATCTTATATTTCTGTTCCCACCCCAAGGAGAAACGGTCAGAATCTGTTTATGACATTTAGTATCTCTGACCTCAGGAACTCTGGGCTGTAGCCGTCTAGTTGCCTCATAGCCATAAGGTGGCACCTTTTCTCAAGTCTCTCACCCCACCCCTTTATTCCAAGACTAGCTGGTCTACTGTTTTACCCAGGGATGGTTTTGTATTTGTCATCTCACTTTGACCTCATACATTTAGATCATTCATACAGTTTCTTCATCTTGAGGAGTGTAAGCTTCATATCCCTGATCTGTAAAAGGGGATCTCACAAGGATTCCATCTGTTAATCTTCTTCTTAAGGATTTCCACTTCTAGAAGACTTTTGGCCAACGCGCCCAGTTTGGGAATCCACTAGCCTTTTTTTAAAGGAGAAGGAGACTGTCTTTAAAAGATCCTTGTTTACTTCAGCTCCCCCGTTGCCCAGGATTGGGTTTTTTAGAACTCCTTTTATTACCACCTTTTAAATCTGTTCTGAATCTTATATTTTAGGACATTTTTTTCCCATTTAGATTAAGCCAGAGGGAGACCCCTCTTGCCTCTCAGGAATTTTTCTTTATGTGACTGTTGTTATTTTGAACCTCTTTGGACTTTATGCCTGGAATTGTCTCAGAGACTTTCCTGATTCCTGTCTTCTCTCATTTTACCCTGAGGAGCAAGAGCAGAGTTATCTTATCATAACATTACTTGTGAGGAGAAGAACCCCCTTTCCTTCACTTCCCCTCAAGCCTTTCCTCCCATAATAGACCTCTCCACCTTCGTGCCCTTGGAAATGACTTTCTTGAACTCCTTCCCTGTGAAGTCATATCTTGCTATAACTGGAAAGGGTCTCATATTTGCCCTTGGAGTAGGTTTCTGCCCCAACTTCGACTGGTAAGCTCAGTGTAGTCATTTTTGACCCATTCTAAATGCCTATTCATTTCTGCCTTACTTCCCTCACCAGATTTCTTTATATTCTTCAGTGCCTGTGGGTACCCACATCTATCTTAACTTAACCTCTCAATATAAGTCTTTAGCTTTTTATCCTAATATTTCTGTGTAATACCCAGAAACTACCTATTCCATTACCCAGCTAAGATGGAAGAAGGAAGCTCCCAGCTGATTCTTTCTGTCATTTTTTTCCTGCATACTTTCCTAACTCATGGGACTTTTTCTTCTAGCCTGCCTCCATAGCATTTCTGTTTTCTTTGGCAAAGTTTCTTAATTCCTTTCTGATTCTGATAGAGTGCATGTGTCTCTTATATCCTTTTCCCCCAAACTTGCATTACCTTTATTGAAATACCCTTCCTCATAAGATTTTAGCCTCATTTCCCACAGTATCTTGTCCTTCATCTGGGTCCTTCCCATCCCTAAGAAAAGTGATTCTTAAACTGAGCCTGAGATCAAGATATGATGTTTGCTTTTGTTCTAGGAAGCATGGGAGTCAGACACAGCTGGGAAAGATTGGTATCCAGTTCAAATTAACTGTGTGAGACTGCTGGGAAGGGACATGTTTCCCTTTCCACATATAAGTGTCCAACAGAAAATGTGTCTCTGAATCTTTCTCTTTTCTCCTGTGGGCTATGGCAGTGATAGACTTGATTGAGTGAATTGGGGCTAGGATGCTTTGAATCAGAGAATAGAGTTTGGACTTGAGCTGGAAGCCAGGTAATGTGGATTTTGTGTCCTGGCCACTTTAGCATTTTCTGCCCCATGCCTCAGTTGAAAACAACAGTAAATGCTTAAATTCAGACTAATCTTTCTTCAACGTTCAGTGCCATATAGATACTTGCCCAATCTGTCCTTGCTGCTGATTTAATATTCATGACTCAGCAAACTTCAGTGTGGTTCAAGGAGTGTTTACATTGCTTCTAGAACTATAAATTTGGGAAGGTTCTTTTCATCCCTCTCAGAATTGGGTCCTAGTGTTGTTGATCTTCTTCCAGGATAGAACTGCAAATGTCAGATCTGGGATCTAAGTTATCTTTTAGCTATCCCATCAGCTCTTCCTTTTCTGTCAGAACTTAATGTGTTTTGTTCTCTAAGCGGTGCTCTCCCAAATGAAATATCTGTTCACCTTCCAGGGCACAGTCATCCAACTTTCCAGACCTTACCTGGATATCCCAATTCCAATTTCTTTGTTAAGGAATATGGCATCCTCACCTTCAACACGTGATTTTTATCCAGACCCTTCCTGATTTTCTTCTAGAACTCCCTCCTTTATTTTGAGAACCCAGGACTAGAAGATAGGTTGAAGGTGGGACCTAATTTTGTATCTTATAATTTGAGGAAAGTGAAGTACTTAGGAACCTAGGACTCTCACTTCCTCTGTCCAGTCCTAGGCTCTATAAGCCAAAGCTCCATAAGCCCTGGCCATTGAATTGAATTGAGTTATCCTTTGGATCTAGGTAGCCTTCTAGAGATTCACTCAACTGCTCTTGCCCTCCTCTGCTTATCTTCTCAATGAGCATGGACTGAGCAGAACTAGGAGCTCACTTTATACCACTGGTATTTTTGGAGGAAAAATACTGGGGTAATGTGGGTGGAATTAAGGAGCAGAGACTGACTTGGAATGTGAAGTTGAGGAGAAAGCTTGTTTTGGAGAATCTTTGAAGGAAAAAGACCCTAGAAGTATAAGAATGAGTGACGTTTAGTTGAACTGCTGAGTTATGTGAGGGAAAACTCCATTCTGAGCTTTGCATTTCTGCCTTGGGATCATGGTAGCTTGAAAAACCAGGGTAATGTTGCTACCTCTGCCTGAGGGCCAACCCTGACATGTTGGAGGAGAATTGGATTAGAGCTTTAGACATATCCTTTGTGAATGAGTGTATCTAGGAGTGGGGATCTCTTTACAAAAGAGGCAGGCAAGTGATTCTCTTCCACTATGTTTTATCTCATCCCTGAAATGTTTTGAAAATAGCTAACTCTCTCTTGATAAACTGTTTCTAAAGCTTAGAGATAGACATTTTGGATAAAGAATTGGATAAAGTCAGCTGTAGAGGCTAGATGAAATGTTTAGAGAAATCCTTATAAAGGAAGAAAAGAGGAGGACACTTAAAAAGGAGCTAAGGAAAAAAGAAGAAAAAGAAAAAAAAAAAAAGGAGCTAAGAGAAGAACCCAAAAGGGAAGAGAGGGATTCGGGCAAATAGAAGATGTGAGTGGAGAAGAGTAGGAATGGGTATTGATGGAGCTGAATGAAGAGTGGAAAAAATATTACAGAAGAAGGGAATGGCAGAGAAGGCTTAAAGCATGGGTAAGTAAGAGGCTAGGCAGTACCAGGAGTACTAATGCTGTGGGCAGAAGTAAGGCTCTAAGTAGTAAGACTCCATAACAAGATCCTTTCCCGAAAGAAGAGAAAGATGGCTGGTATCAAGAGTGAAATTTTAGGTTTAGATTTAAGGAAAAAACAGTGTATTAAGTGTTTATGATTGATCAGTTCTCTGAGGTGGGAGTGACACAAGTGTACATTTTGGGTGTTTTCTCTCCTAAGCTCATATTTTCTTCCTACCTGCAAAGCTCAGGAATTGTTCTTCATATATTAGCTTTTTGAAACCCCTAATTTTTAAAAAAATCTAATGAGGCATAATTGACGTACAATGAAGTACACCTATTTAAAGCATACAATTTGTTAAGTTGTGACATATATATAAAACAAACCATCGCCACAATTTCTATCAGTCCCAAAAGTCTTCCACCAACCACCAATGCCTTTTGTTACATTAGTTTGCATTTTCTGATTTTTGACAGAAGCGAAAAGGCAATTCAGTAGAGAAGGGATAGTCTTTCAACACATTGTGCTCAAAGAAGTGCATATTCATAGGTTAAAAATGAAGTTTGATTGTATCTGGCACCATGTACAAAATTTAACTCAAAATGGATCATTGACCTAAATGTAAAATAAAAACTATAAAACTCTAGACAAGGACGTTAGGTAAAGATTTCTTAGATATAAAACCAAAAGCTCAGATACAAAAGAACAAGTTGAAAAATTGGACTTACTCAAAATTAGGGATTGCTAATTTTGATAATGTGAAAAACAAGAGAGAAGGTAGGAAAATTGGGAGCACAGGATTGAACGCATAGCTTTGGCTTCCTCAGTGAAGACAGAAAATAGGAGGTGGGGAATTCCCTGGCAGTCCAGTGGTTAGGGCTCAGAGCCTTCACTGCCTTGGCCAAAAAAAGAGAGAGAGAGAAAATAGGAGGTAGACCAGCGATTCCAGCTATTCAGTCATCCCTGTTCCTCTCCTTTGTCATCATCTCAAGTTTGGGGTCTTCTACAAATTTTATTACTCTTTTCAAATTCTTAGCATTTGTCCTAGCATTTAGAAATCTCACATCTTTTATTTATTTATTGGGCCGCACCGCTCAGCTTACAGGATTGCAGGATCGTAGTTCCTGACCAGGGGTTGAACCCTGGCCCACGGCAGTGAAAGTCCTAACCACTGGACCATCAGGGAATTCCCTCACATCTTTTAAATCCTAATTTTTCCTTTAGTAAGTTGTGTTTGTTTTGAATTTCTCCAGTGTTCTGATTATTTTCTTACGACCCAGGCATCAAGGCACCAAGTTCGCCCAGGCCTCTTGCTGTATTAGGAGCTAGACCCTTCCTCTCTTGGCAGATCCTGATGTCCTCTAGGTGTTCCAGGACAACCTCACACTGTCTCATGGGATATTCTTAGCTATGCTGAATGTTGTTGGTATTTTAATTGAACTCTGGCAAGCTGCTCAGCACTGCGTGAGGCAGACAGATAGGGAGGCCTCTGTGGGAGCCGTAGGAGACCACTAGTTTCCCGGCTGTTCTGATGCAGGTGATGTTTCTCCCTTCTACTTAATTTCTGTCTCATCTTATTTCCGGATTTTGCAACATTTCTTGCTACCTCAACATTCGTATTCCTTCACCAATACAGCTTTTTCTAGCCCTGTTTTTAGATTGCTTGTATCCCCATCTAAAACTCTAGTTTAAAAAAAGAAAAGAAAAAAAGGAGTTTTCTGGTGGCCCAGTGGTTAGGACTCTTGGCTTTCACTGCTGTGGCCCCGGGTTCAGTCCCTGGTTGGGGAACTGAGATGCCGCAAGCCACAAGGTGCGGGCAAAAAGAAAGAAAAAAAAAAAGAAAAGCAAACAAAAAAACTCTAGTTTAAGGCCCTCTAAAACTGTCTGTTCCCTTGATGGCTGAGGTGGTGGTTGATTGTCTTTTTTTTTTTTTTTTACTTTGTTCTAAAATCCATTCTAGGGCTTTGTGAAGGATGTCCATGAAGACTCTGTCACCATCTTCTTTGAAAACAAGTAAGACCTTGGGAATAGAGAATCCAGCATACTAGGTCCTAGAAGGAGAGTGGAGAAGAGGGGGCGGCTGAGTCCCATGAGGCATGTATAATAGGTGGGGGAGAGCCAAGGGTTTGGGTGGGCAACTTATATGGATCCCAGGAGAGGAAATGGTGAGAGTGGGGGTCATTTGACTCCATATTTAGATTCTAGCAAGAGATGGAAGGCACCACTATGGAGCAGGGCCTGGAGTTTAGCGTCTAATCACCAGGGAAGGTGGAAAATGCCCAGTGGAGGAAGTAACCTCTTCCTGAAGAAACGGGCAACCACACTAGCCTGAATAGCTTTCATATCACTGTTTTCCCTTGCAGCTGGCAGAGTGAGAGACAAATTCCTTTCGGGGATGTCCGGCTACCACCTCCAGCTGACTATAATAAGGAGATCACAGAAGGGGATGAAGTGGAGGTAAGGTCGTTGGAGTCCACCTTTTCTAAATGTCCCTTTTCCCAGGATTCTGCATCTCCCTTACCCTGATACCAGTACCCTAGGCTCCTCACTGGTTGGTTCACGCTCCTTCCTCCATCCAGCTAGGCAGCCTGTGGAAGAGTGAAATGCAGCAGTTTTCTGTCCATCATTGCTGTGATCAGTCAAGCTCTCAGGGAGCTTCCTGTTTTCAGGAGATTCACTTTTCTTCCATTTATGATAACAGCATCTAAAATCCAGTGTTCTCTGATTTTAATTAGCAGCTCCTTCCTCTAGATTCCTTTATCTTAGTTTAGGATGCCTCCCAAGTGTCTTAATGCTCATTCCATTCTTGATGTTTTTGGATGGTCCTCAATATCTCTTTTCTTTTCAACTTCTCTTCAGGTTTATTCTCGAGCCAATGAGCAAGAACCTTGTGGCTGGTGGCTGGCCCGGGTGCGGATGATGAAGGGAGATGTGAGTGATTGTCAAGGCCTTTGGAGAACTGCTGAAACACATATTTTAGTCAGCAGAAAGGTGGGAGATAGAAACTCAGGTCATCCACAGCTTCTCCTTTCTTTCCTTCTGCCAGTTCTGTGTCATTGAATATGCTGCCTGTGATGCCACTTACAATGAGATTGTCACCCTGGAACGGCTTCGGCCAGTTAATCCCAATCCCCTTGCAACCAAAGGCAGCTTCTTCAAGGTTACCATGGCTGTGCCTGAGGATCTGAGAGAGGCGTGAGTGTCTGGGATGTCGGGAGTGGGGGGCCCTCTTTACGGTCCTCATCTCTGCCCTTGTTTGTCCCAGCCTCCGCTCCCAGTTTCAGTGTTCTGTGTTCCTTAGGCCCTCTAGAGTCCCTTTTGCTCCCAGTTCCTCTGTTTCCTCATCCCTGTTCTTTTACTGCAGTCCTTATTTTTCTCAGTCCCTCTCTCTCTCCCCTTCAACTGTACTCTACACTCTGCCCTCTGAGCACGGTTCTCTTTCTCTGCAGCTGCTCCAATGAAAACGTCCATAAAGAGTTCAAGAAAGCATTGGGAGCAAACTGCATCTTTCTCAACATCACAAATCGTGAGCTCTTCATCCTGGTGAGTTTATTCTGCCTGAATTTCACCTAAGCCCTTTTCCCCTTTTAACAACTTTGCAAGAAGAGAAGAGCCAAAATGTGCTTATATTTATTTGTCAGAGAGGACTTTATTGCTCCTGACCTCTGTGGACCCAGGTTAGCCCTACCTTTCCTTAGTCTTTCTCATGTATGACCTTAATTCTGATTCCCCCTAAAGCCACCTCAGCACCCCTTCTCCCTAGCCAGAGGCCTGGTCACTAGGGCTAGGTTCTGACTGGCCAACAAGGGGCAAGAGGCAGCTCTTTTAGGGTTCTCTAGGCCCCTAGTCTCCAGCTCCCCTCAACATATATACTTCTCCCTCTATGCAAAGGCTGGGGGAAACTCTAGCATTCTGACTCATGCCTCTGCTCTCCTCCTCATGCCCTGAATGGACCCCATAACCAACCCAGCCCCTTCCCCTCTTCTTCCAGACCCCCACCCCCACCCCCACCCCCACTCCAGGGTTAAAGCTGCAGCCTGTTGCCGAGGTAGCATTGCGGGTCAGCATCCTGTCGCCCGGCAACCGGCTGCAGAATCAGGCACCTGTCCCTGGATTTGCCCCTCCAGCATCCCCTCCCTGTCTAGCCCCTGCCTCAAGGCACCTTAACTTCTGAGGGGAGAAATGGAGAGGGCCTGGGGTGCAGGGGTCTCCCCCACTACACAAATCCTGCTAGAATGAGATGTTGAAGGGAGGGTAAGGTGCTGGGCTTGTGCAGTCCCAAGAAAGACCCAAGTCTGGCCTGGGGTGGGAGTTCAGTGCCATGAAATTACAGCTCAGGAGTGATTAACACGTATAAACAAACCCACCACTTCCTGCTAATTAATGACTTGGTATTTTTATTTTCTCTTCCTTGTCTATCTCATCCCTTCCAGGGAGGTGGGAACTGGGACTCCTGAGTCCCTGAGGAGAACCTGCCTGGGAGGGATAAACAGCTGGAAGGGGAAGTACTGTACGTACCGTACTGGGTCTGGGGAGCTGACCCTCCTTCCCCTCTGGCGGTCCTAGACATTTAACACATCTGGACCTCACCCCGGCCTCAGACTTTTCCCTCATTGTGACCCCACCACCTGCCCCATTATGACCCAGTCCTTCTCCCCCTCCCCCACCAGAGGAGTCTGGCTCCCAGTGACTATGTGGAGGCCGGGGGGCCCAGGCAGGCCTGGGCCCCCCGGCCATGGGTGAGCGAAGCCACTACCGAGCCCAGCCGTGCTCTGGCACCAACCCCAGGAAATGCCAGGACCTAGGAGACTCAATTCTTCTGATCCTGGGCAGCTTCATCTTGCTCAACGTGGGGATCAACGTGGTGACTCTGGTCAGGGCAGGATCTGGGCAGCGGGGTTGGGGGAGCCCTGGGGTCTTGAAGGGGCTGAGGTGGGAGGGCTGCTGGGGTGTGGCCGGGCAAGGGTTGGATTTCAGGGCTCACCCTGCTCCCGGCCTCCCCCCTCCCCCTGCTTCCCTCAGCTCCGGAGGCATCTGAAGAGCTCCTTGCGGACACTTTTCCGTCATGTTTTCCCCAAAGGTGAGTGGGCGCCAGCGTGGGCTCAGGGGATGTGGGCCTGTCCCCTTTCTTCTATCCCTGCCTCGATTCTCAGCCCCTCAGGAACCCAGGCCCTGTCCCATCTCGCCTTTCCCCGCAGACAAGCAAGCCAGCTGTGTAGGCAGCCATCGCATGTGCATGCGCTGCTCCGTGGATCCCAAGAAGCTGCGCTCAAGAGTTTCTTCCCGCTTCCGCCATCGCCCAAGCTTCCTGCTCGGGCACCCAAACCACCTTGACTCGTGGATACCAGACTCAAAAGATGAGAAGGCTTCTGGGTGCTGCTGGATGCCGCCTCAGTGTGGACGGGCTGGGGCTCCCACGGAGGCTCCACGGGGACTGTGGAAGGAGGGGGTAGTGGGAGCTGGCGAGGCCCCTCCGGTCACAGCCTTAAAGTCCCGAGCCACCTTTTACTCCAGGCAAGAGACATCTTCCAAGCTCCGCAGGATGAGCAAGGTGGACGTGCTTCCAGGCCGCCTGCCCCAAGAGAGCAAGACGAAGACCCCAGACTATGACCCAGCCCAGGCTCCAGCCCGGGCCCAGACCCGCCCCCCAGTTCAGCCCCCTGCGCATGCTCCTGCCAACGCCCAGACCTTCGCCTCAGCCCACCCCCCTGAGCACACCCCCCCCCCACCCCAGGCCGAGACCTGCTCCCGAGGCCACGCCCATGAGCACACTTCCGCCCAGGCCCAGGCCTTCTCCCCAGTGGACCCCACTGGGCACACTCCTGCCAAGGCCCAGAACTTTTCCTCAACCCACCCCTCTGAGCACGCCCCACCTCAGGCCCAGACTTGCTCCACGTTCCACCCCCCTGAGCACACCACCCCCCAGGCCCAGACCCCCTCCCCAGCCCTCACCCCTGAGCACAGCCCTGCCCAGGTCCATGGCCCTGAGCATACCTCAGCCCATACCCCAGCCCAGGCCCAAGCCCAGGCCCCCTCAAATGCCTCAGCCCAGTCCCTGGGCCACACTTCTCTCTGCACCCTGACCCATGCTCATCTGACCTATACCCATGCCAACACTCTGGTCCCTCCCCCACCTTCGGCCCCAGTCCCTCCCCCAACTTCTGCCCCTGCTACTACTCCTGCCCTAGCCCCTACACCAGCCCCTGTCCCGATCTCTGCCACAACCTCTGTCCCAGTGCAGGTCATGGCCCTGACGACCACTCCATTCCCTTCCACCACCCCGACCCCCATCCTAGCTTCTATTCCCTCTACCTTGTCTGCCTTCAGCCAAGGCCTCTCCTCCGGCCAGGTGGTCTACGATGCCCGCAGGGTAAAGCAGAACGTGGTCCATGTGTGTCCCCCTCAGAACTCTGGGTACTCCAGAAAGGACTTGGGTACCGTCTGCAGGCCCCAAGAGGGGCATGGTCTGGTGAGCTCTGGTACAGCTGAGCAAACACTGAAGCAATGTAGTGGGGACAGTGCCAAGCCCTCCACAGGATCCATACTGGGTTACCTGGAGTTGGGGAATATGGAATGGAAGATCTCAAATGATGCCAAAGACAAATTTGTGCAGTCCAAGACCTTCCCTTACTGCAGCTTCCATCCTTGCAGTTCTGAGAAGAGAAACACGGACCCCCAGGCTCCAGTCTACCCCAAATTCCTGGTGTACTCCAAGGATGCTGCACCTTCTCAACCTTGCTTCCATTCTCCAACCAGTGCCCAGAGCTCACCATGCGCCATGCCTCCACCATGCACTCTTTCTCTGCCTCTTGTTTCTCCCAGATCCTTTGTCCTTCATCAACACAGCAACCACCACAAGCCCTCCGCCTTAATACAACCCCCCACCTTTCCCCCAACCTCCAAGTCTCCTCCGTCTGTCCTCTCTTCCCAGGGCCCCATCCCTCCCCAGTTAGCCACTACGTCCCAAACCCCAAACCAGCCCCAACCCCCTGAACTTCGTGAGAGTCTAGGCCTCAACCAAGGCTCTGTCCTCCAAAGGACCCCAGGCCCTGCAAGAGAGTGTAGGGTTTCCAGAAACCCAGGCCTTACCCCAAATCCAGGCCTCCACAAGAACCCTCTAGGAACTGACTCTGTCCAAGCTTTGGGCCCACATCAGACCCGAAAGTTATTTAGATCTGAGGCAGTTCCTCGAAAGGAGGATGCAGGGCAGCACATACCATGGACTTCTGTCCCACCCAGTCAGAACTCCTGCTCTCCCAAGGCTCAGGTGACCTACAATGACCTGCAAACCTTCTCAGAGGTACCTGTGCTGATTGAGCTGCAATCATCCTCCCGGCGAGCAGGCAGCCAAGACTGGGTGTACCACGCCATGGATACAGTTCCTCCAGCCTGCCAGAACTATCGCCAGATGTCTACGCCTCCCAAGACCAGCTGGAAGCCCTACTGTCCTGGGTCAGGCACCCGGCTAGGGCATGTGGTCTTTGACGCCCGCCAGAGACAGTTCAGAGCGGGCAGGGACAAATGCGAAGCTCTGTCTCCCAGGCGCCTTCACCGAGAGACATCCAACAACTCACCGGAGACCATCAAGGTGTGGGGATATCAGGGGACAGATATGCATGAGGAATAAAGAGACAAGAGAAGTGTTCTGTGGTTGTGTGAGGACATCCACCCCAGCCCCATCCCACAGGGCCTGATGAGGACCTAAACTATCCCTGCTTTCCCTCCATCGCTGTCTAGCTAAATCCGTTATCCCCAAGGCCCTAGAGCTGCATTGTCAATTACAGTAGCCACTAGCCAAATATGCCTATTAGAATATAAACTAGTTAAAATTAAGGAAAAGTAATTCTGTTAAAAATTAAGTTAAAAAGTTAAAAATTCTCTTCCTCAGGGAACAGAATTTCCCTGGCGTCCAATTCTGTTCCCTGGTGGTCCAGTTGTTGGGACTTGGTGCTTTCACTGCTGTGGCCGGGGTTCAATCCCTGGTCGGGGAACTCAGACCCTGCAAGCTTCATGGCTTGGCCAAAAAAGGAAAAAATTCTGTTCCTCAGTGTCATGATCTTCTAAGTGCTCAGTAGTCACATGGAGCTAGCGGATACTGTATTGGACGGCACAGGTTTAGAACGTTTCCATCATCATGGAAAATGCTATTGGAGAGCAGTGCTTTAGAGTTTAGAGCAATTTTCCTTTCCCTGTCACCCACCCCCAGCATCTTAAAGCTCCCCCAGAGCCCAGAGAACTTCGTTCTTTTTAGGGTGGCTCAGAAGCCACCCTCTGGGGAGGAGGTAAGATGTAGGCACGGACACCCAACGCCTGATTTCCCCAGACTGTGAGAAAGAGCCCAGGCTTCAGTTTTCCTGATCTGGTCTCTTGGGACACGACCAGAGGTATGGAAACTTGCCTCCCCCGTTCTGGGCTGTGTTTGGGGCTCTTGGTTACTGAGGGAGAAGACCTCTCTTGGTCAGTGACTAGGAAACCTTGTGTTTTAGGCTCCCCAAATTGAGCCTTGGATTCTGACGGTCCCCTCCTTCATAGGCCTCTAAGTTTTTCGAGGTGTCTCCACTTAATTTTCTTGCCCATGGACTTAAGCCTAGTTCACTGTGGAGACAGACCCCTGGGAAAAAGGAATGTAAGAATCCCTGGTCCAGCATGCATTGGTCTAATCTGTGAGCGTGTCTCTGGTGTCCTATCTTTCTGTCCTATTATTCTGGCTCCTAGTTTCAGCCTGGACTTAAGCTGTGTCCATGATAGCACTGGCCGCTGAAAGCAATTTCCTTCCCCTCATAATTTTTCATTGCCCTGCCCTAGCCCAGCTGGAGTTTCCTCTGGACTTGATTTTCAGTCCTGATAACTCTTCTGTATACACACATAAGCTGCGAGATTGCAAAGTGTTTTCCCTGCCACCGCTTGTGTGTCTGAGGTGGGCAACACTAATATGTCCCTTCCCTGAGTCAGATGTCCGTCCCTGGGTCACTACATGCACACTATCAGTGTGTTCTTGTCTAACATTACCACCACCGATTCCAAGGAGATACGTCCCAGCGGGAGAGCCCATTCCCAACACCTCTCTGGCTCAGCTCTGACCTTGGACAAGTCATGTGCAACCTTTCTAGGCTTGCAGTCTCACCTCTAAAATGAAGTTATAATTGCATGCAAGAACCCTTCTAGATTTAAATGACCAGGGCTCCTCTACTCCCAAGTGAGATGTAGAGTCCCCTATTTCTCCGCATGCCCTAGTGTATGTCCCTCCTTATAGTATGCTATTCAGATCCATCCTATTAGGCCTCTGTTCTAACCCCAAGGAGTGTTTGTGCGGTTGACCTGGTTTTGTAAAGACACAGAATAGTTTAATCTGCATAGAAACTACAACTTCCATCAGGCACTACTTCAACGGAACCGGAAAGGATGTGGCCCCAACGCCCTGGTAGTTTTGAAGACAAACTACAACTCCCAGGATAGCCGCGGGATCTCTGCAGAGCGAAAGGATGGACTGAACTCTGACTGGAGGCCGAGCTGGTCCGGAACCACCCCGACAGCCTCCAGAAAGGGGCGTGGTTATAATTTAGGGGTGTGGCCTTGCAGGCAGCAGGAAGAAGTTACCTGTTGAATCTTCCTATCCGTTCTCTTCCCAGCCTTTGTAGCTACCCCTAAGAGGGAAGCCGTAAACCACTAGCCTCTTCTGAAAAAGAGGTAAGGGGACGTAGGCAAGGGGCAGCGAAGGAGGCTACTGCATTCCTTAGGAGGGGCCAAACAGCTACTTTCTACCTGCTGAGTCAGGTGAACCGTTCCATGGGGGCGGGGACCAGCATATGAGAAAAGGGCAAGGACGGAGGAGGTGTTTATTTGTTCCCTTTCAAGACTAAATTTAGGGCCCTTCGTCTGCAGACCCATTGGCGGACTGTGCCTTGGGAACCCTCTTGGCCTCTGGAAGAGAAAAGAACGGGGGCCAGTTTTCCGCAGCAAAAGGAACGGCCCGTCTGGGCTTCCTCCCGTCTGTGTATTTCCTAGCCCCAAAACGACAGAGCCATATGGCTTCCGCGGTCTGGGGGAGTGCTCCCTGGTGGGGCCCACCGCCCCCAGCCCCAGCCCGGCCGCTCACGGACATCGACTTCTGCTCTGGGGCGCAGCTGCAAGAACTAACCCAGCTGATCCAGGAGCTGGGTGTGCAGGAGAGCTGGAGTGAAGGTCCCAAGCCAGGACCAGATCTCCTCCAGGCCAAGGACTTTGTTTTCTCTTTGCTTGGTAAGTAACCCTCCCAGCCTTCGGGCGGGAACTTGCAGCTCTCAGCTCCGCCTCACCCCGCCCCGGCTCTGGATCACGCCTTTACGATCCCTTCTCTTTCCTTAGGTCTCGTTCACCGCCGGGACCCTCGCTTTCCTCCTCAGGCAGAGCTCTTGCTGCTTCGTGGCGGGATTCGCGAGGGCTCCCTGGATCTGGGGCCTGCGCCTCTAGGTCCCTACGCTCGGGGACCTCACTACGACGCCAGCTTCACCCTCCTGGTGCCCGTGCTTTCGCTAGATGGCACTGGGCAGGAGCTGCAACCGGACGTGGGATCCTGTTACGCATGGCTCTTCCTCCCAGAGCAAGTACGCGGAACCTCGGTCCGGGAGGCATGGCAGGATTGCCTAGGACCCCCAGTCCCAGGAGGACGTGATTCGATCTACCCAGCCCAAAGCAAACAAACTCCCAAGGATCCACAAATCTCCGTGGACCAGCTGCACGGTGACGTCACTGAGCCTGAGGCACACGAGTCTTTGGAAAAATCACCTAGTAATGATTCAGTGCCAGAATTGCCTCAACAAGACGTAACCGATGTTGACTTTCCCTCACCACTGAAAAAAACGAATGGTGACGTCACCAAAGCAGCCGACGTTAGCCCAGTGCCACAGCCGTCGGAGGCTCGGGAGGCATGGCCCACATTGTGCCCCGCCCAGGTGGCTGCCTGGTTCTTTGCTTCGCTGGCTGCGGTCGCTGAGTCCCTGTTTCCGGTCCCGGGTGCCCCGCGCTTGGTCCACGCAGCCCGCCACGCGGGGGTCACCACCATCCTCCTGGCTACGCCTGGGCCCCCGCGCCGCCTCCTGCTTTTCGACTTGATCCCCGTGGTGTCCGTGGCCGGCTGGCCCCAGGAGGCTCGGAGCCACTCGTGGGCCGGCCCGCTGGCCTCGGAGTCGTCTTCCTTCTACCTGGTGCCCGGCGGCGGCGGCACAGAGCGGCCGGGCGCCTTCGGATGGCAGCTCTGCTTCGCCCGCCAAGAGCTGGCGCTCAAGACGCGCATACCCGTTCCCCTGCTGCAAGCGCACGCGGCGGCCCAGGCGCTGCTGCGCCCGCTGGTGGCCGGGACTAGGGTCGCGGCGCCTATCTCCTGCGGACGTTGCTCTACTGGGCGTGCGAGCGGCTGCCCGCGCTCTATCTGGCGCGACCCGAGAATGCGGGCGCCTGCTGCCTCGGGCTGCTGGATGAGCTGGGCCGGGTGCTCGAGGCCGGGACGCTGCCCCACTATCTTCTGAGTGGCCAAAAGCTCGGTGCGGGGGACGGCGCCGCTTCGCTGCTCCGGGCGTTGGCCCTGCTTCGCAGGGACCCTGCCCGCGCCCTGCGCGCCGCTGTGGAAGAGGCCAAGGCTGCACGCAAGGGGGGCGGCTTAGCCGGCGTGGGAGGCGGGGCCCATTAAAGACGCTGTTCCTACTAACCTGGAATGTGCTTCTGTTGGCCAGCGGGATGTGGAGGGGACTGCTCTCCCCTCACCTGGGAGACAGGCTGAGCGCCTTGGGCCCGAAGAACCCGTTCTAGAAGGCCTCCTCGCCGGTTCCTCCGCTTCCTCCCACCCTCCTCCCGCCGCATCCCTGGCACAGGTCGTTCCATTCTGGCCTCTCCACTTTCCAAATCTGTGGCCAGCACCCCTCCTGCTCCCATGCAGCCTCTGGCATCCATCTCCCGCCAGTTCTTATGGTCTTTTCTCTTAGGAGTCAATAGGGATGGGGGTAACATATTTGCTGAAAAAACGTGTAAAGGAGAAAGGTATGGAGACCAGGGACTGACCAATTTGTCTCACACAAAAGCAGAGATATTAAGGAGGCCGGATTTCACCCCAGGCTAGACCTCACCACCACCGCTATCTCTTCAGTTATTTCCCCCACCTTCCTCATCCAGTTCTGTCCTCCATCCCGGGCAGTAGGGTCCCTTTCTCCATTCTCGGGGCATCTGCCATTCCACCTATCTAAGCCCAACCTCTCCCCCCATCCAGAGTTCCATTCAGTGGAGTCGCCTCCTTGTCCCTCCTCCTCTGAACCCCGAGACATGCGAGACATGCGGCCTTGTCTTGGCTCCACCTGTCTCTAAGACCGTCCCCCCTCCCTGCCTCCAAGGAACCCCAGGGTTCCTCCCGCCCAGCTTCACCACCCCCACCTCTTTCCCGGAGTCTCCGCCCCCTGCCCCGCCCCCGGGCCGGCTCTGGGAGGAGGGGAGAGCTGCTGTCGCCGCCGCCGCCTCAGCTTCCCACAGCCGCTACCGCTGCCGCCGCTGCCGCCGCTCCGCTTGGTCCAGCCGCCAGGCCCAGTGCTCACTTCGCCAGACCCGGGCGCTCTGCGGAGACACCCTCACTCCTTCCTGGGGTCCGGGACGCCTAGCCGGGCGTGGGGGGAAGCTCCGCTTGCGGGGTACAGGGAGGGAGGAGCCTGGAACCGGAGCCAGCGCCAGCCGTCCCCGGATCGACAAGACAGGACAGGTTGAGGGGCGTCGGGGAAGGAAGAGGGGGTGCTATAGGCAGTCCCGGGGAGGACAAGGAAGCCCTGTCGCAGAAAGCTCTGATGCACTCTGACTTATAGCGGGTCTGTTCACATTTGGGGACCCGTGACAACGTGGGTGCACTCCTCTCTCGGGGGGCTGGTTGGATTGGAGGGCGTGGGATCTAAACAGCACCAGCTGTCCCCGGGGAAATTAGGGGCTGCCAGAAAAAAACAAAAAAGCCAAAAACCTATGCTCCTTATTCCGAGGTGACAGAGGGCCCTCCAGACAACCACCTGGTGTAACCACTAGGAAGGGCGGATTTGGAGGTGACTTCAAAAGGAGTGGAGGGTAACAAGGTGAGGAAAGGGGCTCAGCAGCTGGAACCCTGTGCCACTAGAAATGGGGGTGACTTGGTAAAAACCGGTATCGTCCAGAGACAGGGTCTGGGAACCTCTTCTTGCTGATTGGCGACAGTCTGGATATTTCAAGGCATCGTTTTTGGGGGATTTCAGTGAAAAAAAGTGGGGGATTCTTCACTTAGAGGGTGGCAAAGGAAAAGACACCAAGGTTGGGTTCTTCCTAGACACTGGCAGCACCCCAGCAGGGGTGGGGTGAGCTAATACCCCCAAAGCTAAGGACCCACACCCTTAAAATTACAAGAGTGGCTTTGGCAGGAGTGCAGGGCCCGGAAATAGGGTGGAAAGGTGCCTGGGGATATTGGAACCACATCCTGGAAAATGTGAGGGTCTTGGCTTTGGGATAGTGTTAGTGGGGGACAGGGACACTGGAGATCAGAGAAGGGGGAGTTTTCTGTGGGGGGCAAAGGTCGAGGGTGGGGTCAACTGAGAGGTACATAGGCTGCTGGGTCTGGCGAAGCTAGCACGAGGCCCAAGGGTGGGAGCTGGTGCCTGGGGTGGGGGTCGTCTAGGGCTTATCCTCAGGTCCCGTGGGTGAGGCGGCGAGTCGGACCGGAGAGGCAAGACCATGTCCTGGTGAGCTAGCGGGCTTCTCTGGGGGGGGGGGCCCAGCGCGCTCCGGGAGCCTGCCGGTTTTGGGGTGTCTCCTCCCGGGGCGCCATGGCGGCACCGGCCAGCAGCCTGATCCGGCAGAAGCGGGAGGTCCGCGAGCCCGGGGGCAGCCGGCCCGTGTCAGCGCAGCGGCGCGTGTGTCCCCGCGGCACCAAGTCCCTTTGCCAGAAGCAGCTCCTCATCCTGCTGTCCAAGGTGCGACTGTGCGGGGGGCGGCCCGCGCGGCCGGACCGCTGCCCGGGTGAGTGGCTGGGGCGGGGTCTCCGGGCCGGGGGTCTCTCTGCCTGGGAGGTTGAGGCCAGGGACTCGGAAGAGCGGGGCCCGACTGACGGCGGCTCCCCGAAAGTGAAAGGGGGTGCGCCTGGACCACAAGCTCTCGGCCAGACGATGCCTCAGTTTCCCTTCTCTCTCGCCCATAACCCCGAGTCTCCTTGCTTTCGAGGGCAAGGGGAAGGCTTGAGGGGCTAAGCCTGGTGCCCCGAAGCCTGGCAGCTCCCGCTCGCCCCCCCTCCCAACACACGAGTCCCCATCCCCACCGTCCTCTGCCTACGTGCGGTCTCTCGCGATTCTTTCAATGCCGAGCGGAGGGGCCTGGGGGTTCCGGACGCCTGGGTCACCCCGAGGGTTTCTGCGGCTCCGGCAGCCCCGCCCCCGCCCCGCTTCTCCCGCTCCTCCGAGCCTTGGCTCCGTTCCTCCTCGCCGAGCTTGCCTGGCTCGGTACCAATCTCCCCAGCTCTCCCCGGGGTGTCCTTGCAGCTACCTCGCCAGTCCGCCCCTCCGTGCGCCCTCCTCCCGTGACCTGCACTTCAAGAAGGGAGCTGGGCACTCCCCCATGACCGCCTACGCGACTCCGAAACCGGGTCCCACGGGCTCAGGGGACCCTCTGCCGCGAGCAACTCAGACAACACTACACGGCTGGATACCCGCACGGAGACTGGGGGTCGTACCATCTACGAGGGGGTACCGGGAACTCGGCCGCAAGCGCCGGGGGAGGAGAGTTGTGAGGGTTAGCGTGTGGTCCCCGTCCAGGTGCGACAGGCGGGAAGTCCCTCTGGCCTCGCTCCCGCCCGCTCCCAGCTCCCCTAGGGGGAGACGCCCCCGCCCCCCGCTGGCGTCCTCCTCCCCCCGCCGCCGGCCCTCCGCAGTGGTACGGTCCGCAGCCCACCCTTTGAGTGGGACCCAGCCCCCACGTGAGTCAGCCTGCCTCACCAGCTCCCTGGCCCCCTCCCCCATTTCCTTGGTTTGCTACCGAATATCCCCCATCCCAGGCGGGTTACCTGGCTGAAGGGGAGAGGCTGAGCCTCAGGGAGGGCTGGGCCCCCGCGAGCCAGCAGACTGACAGACAGACAGACAGACAGACAGACAGGTGGGTCAGTGTCAGACAGGCCGGCGCTGGGCCAAGGCGAGGCCCGCGAGAAGCGAGCGGCAGCCGCAGCAGCAGGTGCTGAGTCAGCGTCAGGCCCAGTCCCACCCCCACTCCTGAGGGGGCGCCCCTACCCTGGGGTCACCTTACTGCCCCCCACATTCGCAAACACACTGCCGCTTCAGCAGCTCTGCCTGTCTCCCTTTGTCCTCTGCCTTTCCATGTATCTCTCCCCTTCCTCTACCTTCTTCTCCCCTCCCCCCATTCTGGTTGAGCTGTAGAGTAGGAATTAAGCCTTTAAATAAATTTCAGTCAATTAAACTGAAAGCTGGTTAGAGGAAGCAGAAGGGACCCACACCCCAGCTTCCTCTGGAGTCAAAGAGAGGTGGGAGAGACCTTGCTTAGAGGGTCAGGGAGCTGGGGCCCTGGGACCCTCTTCCTTCCCTCCATCCTCCTTTCTTTCTCTCCTCTGATCCCGCCAAGTGTAGCAATGTTTCTGGGAACAGAGATGTCATGTTCCAAGATGAATGTCTCCTTCTCCAGAGCCTCAGCTCAAAGGCATCGTCACCAAACTGTTCTGCTGCCAGGGTTTCTACCTCCAGGCGAATCCCGACGGGAGTATCCAGGGCACCCCAGAGGACACCAGCTCTTTCAGTGAGAGGGGAAGCCAGCTGCTGGGTGGGAAGGGGGAGAGCAGGCATAGGGGATGACAATCCTATTGTGGCTTCAGGTTCTGTTGTTTTCAGTCTGGCTCTTTGACCCCGCAAAGGAAGAAGTAGAGCTGGGACCAGAATTGAGGGGGGGCTCAGATGGGGATCGGAGGCTTGGGGTACTGATACCCCTTCTCTCCACCCCCAGCCCACTTCAACCTGATCCCTGTGGGGCTCCGTGTAGTCACCATCCAGAGTGCCAAGCTGGGTCACTACATGGCCATGAAAGCTGAGGGGCTGCTCTACAGCTAGGTGAGACAAGGGGGCAGAGTGGCCTGGAGTCAGGGGACTCCCCTAGCTACAGCCTTCCCAGCTACAGGTATTTTGCAGCTCAGGGCTTCCTCTCCCTCCAGCTCTTGCCGACACCCTGTCCTCACTGCCCGCTCCCAAGCACCTCCTCTAGGGTCCCTCCAATCCCTTCTCCTCCAATAGCCTCCTAAACACCCCCAGGCTCTTTGAATGTCCAACTCTTTCAACCTTTTAGACCCCCTGTGTCTTCTCCAACCTCCTCTAGACCTCATTATTACTCACTTCCCCAGAGTCATTCAGGATACTGGGGAAGGATTCAGGAACTCCTCCAAGCAGAAATTCCCTCCAGGTCCCCTGGATGGTGAGAGGTTGGGAGTAGAGCAGAGAGAAGTTATCTTCTTATTCCAGGCCCCCAGAAGTCTAGTTCCTGGCCCTCGGGGGCCACCAGACTCTTCCTCATCCTCCCTTTCTCCCAGTTCCTGCGTGGGCTCAGAAGTTGGCTCTCCCAGTCTCAAACGTATGGATTATATCCTGCCTTGTTCTTCCCAGGGCTCCCTTCTGTTCAGTGATGTGTCTTTTTGTCTTTCTGTCTGTGTGTGCCTTTCTGGGTCTTTGTCTCCTCAGCCACATTTCACAGCTGAGTGTCGCTTTAAGGAGTGCGTCTCTGAGAATTACTATGTCCTGTACGCCTCTGCTCTCTATCGCCAGCGTCGTTCTGGCCGGTCCTGGTACCTGGGCCTGGACAAGGAGGGCCGAGTCATGAAGGGAAATCGAGTCAAGAAGACCAAGGCAGCCGCCCACTTTGTGCCCAAGCTCCTGGAGGGTGAGTATGGACCCCCAGGGAAGAGGTGGACCACATGGGACGGTATTGACCTTGACATGGACGTTTAGTGACACACAGCTAAGGGGCTGTAAGTGTTTTAAGAGGACACATGCTATGACAGGTCAAGCCAGGAAGGCTCTGGCCTTTGGAGGTTTGGGAAGCTCTCCTTCTGTGGGTTCCCAGAGGAGGATTGTAGGGGAAGGGAGCCCTTTCAGAGCTCTCTTGGTGCCTAACTCTCCTTCCTGCTCCTCTCTCTCCCCTTCACAGTGGCTGTGTACCGGGAGCCTTCTCTCCACAGTGTCCCTGAGACCTCCCCTTCCAGGCCCCCTGCCCCCTGCCATGCAGTCCCCGGACTGGAGGCTCCCTGCCCTCGCCACCACCACGGCCTGTCTCCCAGCCCTGCTTCTGGCCCTGCTCTCACCCCTGCTGCCACGCTCATGCCCTGAGCAGCCAGGTCCCACCAGGTGCTCTACCCAGAGGGAGCCTAGGGGCCGGCCGTGACTTCCGGGGCTGCTGAGACCCTCAGATCCTTGGGCCCGGGAAAGGGGTCAGAGAGGGGGATGTCTGAAAATGGTCCTGGCTGATCACTTCTTTCCTTCCACACTCACACCCTCCAAAGCCTTTTCCCGAGATGGCGCGGGGGGTTCCAAAACTGACAAAGCCAGGGCATAAATCTTCTGCACCCCGGGCTCAGCCAGTTCCTGGAGCCCTTTGCCCTTTTCATGGCCACCAAGCCATAGATTTATAGGTCCACTGGAGCTCAGGATTAGTTTCCTTCTTTCCCTACTCCACCTTTTGCCTTGTTCCAGACAGGTTCTGGAACACCAGGCACCCCAGCCAGGGCCATTTCTGCACTCAGGGTCTGTGCTGGAACACAGGCATGCTGCCAGGCTCTGTTCTGGATCCATCAGGCTTCTGTCCTTCACCCAGATGGACCCCTGGTTTCCAAGTGGAGAGAGGCTGGATTTGGGCCCTGTCCAGCTGTTGGTCTTGGCCTGAATTGAGCCAGTCTCAGATCACCACAGGTTTAACTTTCTTACCCCAGAGACACCCAATTCTAGAGCGTGATGTTCTAGACACGTACGGAGCCATACTTCCTTCTGAATCTCAGCTCTAGGACATAGACCACGACTCTCAGCCCTTCCCTCTAGGATGGAACTAGAGCCTATATAGCCATGTTATTGCTCTAGAGTAAGAGTTCTAGACCCACGCTCCCACCTTCTCTAGTGATACCTGTTAAGCAGGAGCTCTGGAAAGGACACAGCTATGATTCACAAAGAACTAAGTTCTGGATGGATCAAGAACCACTTCTTGTTTTCCCTAGACAATTTTCCAAAAATCTTATTCTTCCTATAGAATGCTAACCTTATTTTTTACATGCAGTTTCTAGCTCCTGCAACTCAGCTGGGGTCCTGCCAGGGAACAGAGGCTGAGGAAGGGCAGAGGAATTTTGGAAGGAATCCCTGGCTCATAGAAGGGCAGCTAGGATGGGGAAGGGGCCAGAACTATGGCATGACTGGACCTGTGCCTGGGTTGGGGGGACGTGAACACTTAGCTACCTCAGCAGGAATTCCTTCCAGGTCCCCTTTAAAGCTGAGGTCTTTAGGGTAATGGGTCTAGAATCAAAAAGACAAATGGGACATAGCTTTGACCTCCCCAAATGAGGAGACCCCAATTCAGCAATAAGTCCCACCCTTCTCCCCTACGGGTCAGGCCAAGGAGGGTGAGGGCCTCTTGGTCTCTAGACCTCATACACCCCTCCAGCTTCTAACTGAACAGAACTTGCTTTACCTCAGCTGGATGTCAGGTACCCAAAAAGGCTCTGCTCCCAGGGGACCGGTCTCCACTCCATGCTTTCTCAATTAAAGACGATTTATACAATTGAAGTGTTATCTGCCATCTGTGGGTAGCAGGCTTTGGCAGTTGCTCGGGGAGGGATCAAGTCCCAGGGGCGGGGCGGGCGGGGCGGGGCGGGGCGGGTGGGCTGGGCTGCCCCCCAATAACAGGTGCACATTCCTGGGCGCCTCGTCACTTCCCCTGCGCTGGCTGTCCTGGCGGCTCACCCAAGCGGACTCACTGAGCGACGCGGGCGGGCTATGACACCAGGGGCGCTGCTGCTGCTGCTGCTGCTGCTGCTGGGGGCGTTGGGGGCGCCGTTCGCCCCGGGTAAGTCTGGGCCTCAAAGGGGTAAGGTAAACATGAGATCTAGAAACAGTCATGCCCGGATCCCCAAGTAGCATCCTCCGTAAGGCCTAGAGCTGAGACATGGAATCCCAAATACTAGCTGGGTGACTGTGGGCAAGTCACCCCACCTGTGTTCTTTAGTGTCCTTGTCTGCAAAATGTGAAAAAATACCTACTTTCCGGAGCTACTGTGAATGAGGATGAATCGAGATGATACAGGCACAGTGCCTGGTATCTACTCTGAGCTCCTCCCTCAGTATTTTCCCAGGCCTCTGAGGCTTGCTGCATAGGGAGGTGCTGTCTCTGAGTGTGATTCAGTGGATACTAAGAGTCCTGGCCCCTTCTCCCCATTATCTTCTCTTAGCCGTCTACTACAAGGCCTAACCATTTACCAGTAGAAATTCATCACCCTCTCCCTGACCCATCTTAAAATACAAATGCCCCCAAGAGAAGTAAGACTTTGAGCCAGTAGGCAAGAGCTGGAGGTCTTGGGGCTCACCCCGAGTCTGGATGGGCTGGAATGGGTGAGTTGGGGTGAAGGGTAGAGCAGGTAATCACTGCACACTTCAGTTAAAGAAGGAGGTATCTTTCGAGCCGTGGGGTTTCTCCAACGGAGGCTGGAACACCCAGATAAGAACAACGAGGAAGCCTCGGCAGTCCAGCCTTGACCCCTGCGGGGAGTGCGGTCAAGATACCCGGCCATAGGGGCAGAGCTGGCGGGTGGGCGGGGACATGCCTGCTCTGCAAGCTGATTGGCTGGCAGGTGCGCGCTGGCGGGGCCCGAAATTAGGGGCTACCAGGCCGTGAGGACCGCTAGTCCCACCACTCTCTCGGCCCCGCGGCAGCCGGAATCGGGCTTCTGCTTCCCAGCCCGCGGCGCCCCCACCACCTCGCTCCCCACCACTCCCCCGGCTTTCCGGGATCCGAATTTGGAGGCCCCTTAAAGGGTCCCCGTTGCTCTTCGCCCGGTCCTGCAGAACGGAAGTGGGGATCCTGGACTTCGGTCCCAGACGGTGGAGATCGGGATGGCTTCCGTGCTGATCCGAGAAGCCAAGGAGGGAGACTGTGGAAATATCCTGAGGCTGATTCGGCTGAGGGCTGCAGGCCGGAAACCGGGGTCCCAGAGGGGGTCAGAGCGGCGCTGCTGGAGTGGGGGCGGGAAGGAGGAGGTGGGAGCAGAGGGAGGAGCGCGCCCAGGGCTCCTGCTCTGGGAGCAGCGAGGCCCTCCTGCCTTAATCTAGCCTCTGTCCGCACGCTGTAGGAACTCGCTGAGTACGAGAAACTCTCAGACCAGGTGAAGATCAGTGAAGAAGGTACGGGCCCAACACCTGAGTCCTGACGGAGGCTGGGGTGGAAGTGACGGATGGGTTCCCCAGGCAGTAACTCCAGACTGGGCACACACCCAGGCCTTCTGTCTCTATCTCTTTGTCACAACTCCGATCTCTGCAGCCCTGAGAGCAGATGGCTTTGGAGAGAATCCTTTCTATCACTGTTTGGTAGCAGAGATTCTTCCTGTCCCCGGGGAGCCACAGGGTAAGAGCACCCCTATCTCAGAGGTGCCCTCTCCAGTCAGCCTCAAAGGTCTCTCCCCCAGGTGCCCAGCGGCCTGACCCTTCTTTTTTTCTCTCTCAGGGCCCTGTGTGGTGGGCTATGGGCTATACTACTTCACCTACAGCACATGGAAGGGACGAAACATTTATCTGGAAGGCATCTACGTGAAGCCAGAGTATCAGGGTACTGGGCAGAGGCCAGGCTGGGAGAAAAGCAACCCATAGACTGGACCACCATCCCTTGCCTCTTAATCCTAGCCTATGGTCTTTTCTGATCCCCTTCAACTCAGACAATCCCTCTTTTTGTCTTTTTCTCCCCACATCAGGTCAGGGGATTGGCTCCAAAATAATCAAAAAAGTGGCTGAGGTGAGGAGAGGGATGGAGCTACAAGCTGGGCGCTGGCAAAGCAAAGCTGTATGGGAGGCACCTGGGTTGAATGGAGGGCGAGAAAGTCTTTTCCTTTTTGACCCAGGAAAGTGAGTGGTGTCTTCTCCCACAGGTGGCCCTGGATAAGGGCCGCTCCCAGTTCCGCCTGGCAGTCCTAGACTGGAACAAGGGGGCTATGGACTTGTATAAGGCCCTAGGAGCCCAAGATCTGACGGAAGCTGAAGGTTGGCACTGCTTTCGCTTTGAAGGAGAGGCGATGAGGGAGTTGGCAGGAAAGTGACGCCATCCCTTGGGGATCTCCATTTCAGCTTCTTCATCCCCACCAGCTCAAGCAGTCCTCAGAGACTGTCTCCACTGACCAAGGCCTCCCGGAAGGAAGGGAAGGAGGGTTGGAGGTGAATATTCCCAGATGGAAAGAACAGAGGTGAGGAAGAGGCAAGCCTTCCCACCTCCTTGTTAAGGGTGAAAAATAAATGAGAATTCCCATGTGTTGATGTGGTGTTGGGTGGAGGAATTGAGGATGTGACAAGCTTCAGCTATTACGACCCTTCCTCAGTGTTTTCTGGTCAGTGGATATTGCTCCTGGGGATAAAAGTGGGCCTAAGATGACTTTCACCCACAATGGACCAGAATATTGGCTCTGGCCTCTAGCATATATATCAGGCTTGTTGGTCAGGTCTGGGACCCAGACAAAGGCCTCCAGTGTCTGGACTGGGCTGTGTGGAATCCGAGACTGAGGCAGGCCCACCGACTCAACAGATGGAACAGGCTGCCACCTGGTGGCGGCATTTTAGGGACACTGGGAAGGACCACTGGCCCCAACTTTTTAAAAAATCCGCTCAGCTAGCGAGTGCTTTTTCTTTTTCAAAAGTCACAAAGCCTTTTTTTTCAGTTCAACAGAACCAAAACAAACCTTTAGGACCCATGGAGACAAGAAGGGAAACAGGTTCATTTCCTACTTTCATAATATTTTATTATACAAGTAATGCAGGTTTGTTGTAGAGAAGTTTGAAGGGACGTATAAAAATAAAATCCATAGCCTTACTTACATCTCTACTCTTAACCCTTTGGTACTGATTCCTTAGATTTTTTCAATGTACATATATACATATAATTAGTTAAGTATGTGGGGATTTATGGGATCAACTCTTTTGCAACCTGTTTTTTCATTTAACAATAAATCAGAAACATCTTCCTAAGTTATTAAACACATCCTCACTTTCAGTGGTAACATATTATTCCTTTTGTGGAGGAACCATTGGTTAAATGGTCATAATTTAGACACTGAAAGTGGACAAGCAGGTAACATAAATGTGTAAATTGTAAAACACAGGATCAATGGAGTCTAGAGAGTTGAAGATCCATCTTAAAATTCAAAAAAAAAAATACAATTCAGCCAAACAACACTTCAAAGGCCCAAATTCTTCCAGAGTGGTGCCAGTTTTGGGCCCTTAAAACGAGTTTACAACAGATGGGCCTTTAGGACAAACTTGTTTGAGAAATAATGAAGCTTGTCTGCCCCTTCCACAGATGGGAGCAAGAAGAATCCAGTTTCATGCCCTTGGCTCATCTAATCTGGCAGGGATGAATATCTTTTAAACATGAACAAGTTATCTTTTGATGGCACTTTTTAAACTTAACTCAGAATGAATTATTTCTGGAAGGACACACAAACAAGCAGAGAGTGGTTGCTTCCAGGGAGAGGAACTGGGTGTCCAGGTAACGGAAGGAAGGGGACTTTTCCCCATGCCACTTTGGATCTTCTGAATTTTGTGCCTCGCCCATGTAGTACTTCAGAAAAATGAATAAATAAAACTTTAAATACTAATGCAGAAGAAAAGATTATGAACTAGGAAACAATATTTCCAAAATGGATCTTGCCCCCGTCCTGTTTTGTCTTTGCTTTTCAGAGTTTACACTTGTTTTTTTGTTATTCGCTCACCCTGACCCAGATCTTACCGGTTTTCATAGGGTGTCTTTGCACCCCGGCATCAATCCATTCTGCAGCCACCCCATGGTCTCCCACCCACTCATCACTTCATTAACCTCCTGTAGGGTGATTCTATTAAGTGCTGGGGCTGACTAGTATGGAGTGAAAATCACCTGGGTTCTGTCCATTCCAGGGAGAACAGAGGGGAGGGCATTTAGGGGGAGGGATTTTTAAAGAAAGAATAGAGATCACTTAAAATATCTCTCAAATCTGTCCACATCCCTAACCCCACTTCCACTATCACCTCTCTTTGAAAATTGCTATAACCTCCTAACTGATCTCCCAGCCTCCTTCTGTAACTACCCCCCTTCCATGGGGTTATTTTTTTTTAATCATAGATATACAGTATACTATTTAAAGTGTCAAATATCTCTACAAGACCTATATAAGAAAACAGTAGTCTCCCAATTCCCCAGCTCTTCAGAGTCAATCACTTTCAATTGAGTTTTTAAATTGTATTGTTATGGGGGGGTTTTGTATTCACCTTCATATTTCAAATTCAAAATGGCATACAGATATTGCTACTTTTTTTTTTTTGGCCACATTGGGTCTTCGTTGCTGCACACGGGCTTTCTCTAGTTGCGGCGAGTGGGAGCTACTCTTCGTGGCGGTGCGCAGGCTTCTCATCGCAGTGGCTTCTCCTGTTGCGGAGCACGGGCTCTAGGCGCGTGGGCTTCAGTAGTTGTGGCGCACGGGCTTAGTTGCTCCGAGGACGTGGGATCTTCCCGGACCAGGGTTCGAACCCGTGTCCCCTAGCATTGGCAGGCGGATTCTTAACCACTGCGCCACCAGGGAAGTCCAGTTATTGCTACTTCTTGATGTTTCTGTTTCGAGCACTAGTATTGACCTCCCATTGCTCACCCTCTTTTCCAACCCCTCTTTCACCCCATCCCTACTTCCCATCCTCCCATCCCTCCAATATTATATCATAACTCTGGATGGATCTGTGTTTCATGTTTACATGTTATGATTATGCAAATGTTCTTCACAGTTGAGCCATGTGGATTGTTATAGGTGTTTTTCTTTCTTGCATCATTTTTGTTTTCCCTGAAATTAATACTTGCCTTGTATCTTTTATTCATTTGCTTAGTTTTCTGTGTACTCTAATTTATCCCCCAATTCTCCCCTAGTTATGTTAATCTCTTCTTAAGAATATACAAACACGTAAGGAATTTGATCTATTTCATTTTGAAGAACTTTCTCACGGAGCCCTTAGACCTGCTCCAGCACACAGTCTGATCTTTAGGCTACACTTTTGGAGTCCCCTTTCACATCCATCTTAGGGACCTTTGCCCCTCTCTTGACAGCCTGTTTCCCAGAACCTATGTACTCACCTTTTCTCCAGCCTTTTTTCCCCAGCAAGTCAGTTCTGACCATGTTAGACTCTTTCCAGTACCTTAAATGCACTGTAGTCTCCCTTCTGGGCCTTCTGTACATGCCATTTCCCCATCTGAAATGCTGTTCCCCCTTTTCCCACTCTCATCCTTGGCCTGAATGAACAATGACTAAAGCAGATGAAAAAGAGCAAAAGTCAAATCTGAGAGGACTGTTGTTGCCAGAGGCTTGGAAATTGATGATGGTGCCATTTCCAAGACAAAATTCAGCCACTCCTGTTGCTTAAGGGTCCAAACCCAAACATTTTAGCCTGACAGCCAGCACTCCTGATAATCTGTCCCACTTAATTTCTCTAATTCTCCCTCCCTACTCCTTATCAGAATCACTGCTGATAGTCTAGTCCCTTTTATTATTTCTTTTTTTTTAAATTGTATTTATTTATTTATTTATGGCTGTCTTGGGTCTTCGTTTCTGTGCGAGGGCTTTCTCCAATTGTGGCAAGTGGGGACCACTCTTCATCGCAGTGCGCAGGCCTCTCACTATCGCGGCCTCTCTTGTCGCGGAGCACAGGCTCCAGACACGCAGGCTCAGTAATTGTGGCTCACGGGCCCAGCTGCTCCGCGGCATGTGGGATCTTCCCAGACCAGGGCTCGAACCCGTGTCCCCTGCATTGGCAGGCGGATTCTTAACCACTGCGCCACTAGGGAAGCCCCCTCTTTTATTATTTCTGCTACCCTCGTTACTGATGTTCCTTCTCAGGCACTCTTGAAGGCACCTCTTCTTTTGCCAGCCCTTTATTTATTTGTTTGTTTCTTTGTTTAATTTTTGGACACGCTGCACGGCATGTGGGATCTTAGTTCCCCAACCAGGGATCCAACCGGTACCCTGCAGTGGAAGCATGGAGTTCTAACCACTGGACCACCAGGGAATTCCCTGCCAGCCCTTTAAATACTGTTGTAGTTGAGGGTTTTTATCATGGACCCAATCCATTTCTAAGTCACTTTTCTTTAGACATCTAATTTTCTCTTATAGCTTTAACTATGTCTAATACGCTGATAATTCTCACATTCACCTCTCTAGCCCAGACGTCTCCTGGGCCACACACTAGTGTGTCCATTGACCTACAGGACATTGGTTCCTTCAGTTAATATTTGCCGTGCCAGGAACTGTGCTAAGTACTGAGTATACAATGCTGGGGACAAACAGACCTGGAACCCAGTCTCTGATCTCATAGGGCTTACTCATAGTGTGATGGCAGAAGACAGACGCTGGATAAATGATTAAAATTACAACCATGATGTGTGCCACACAGGAGTATGGGATGCTTTGGCAGTGTAAGGCAGGGGACCTAAACCAGTGTGGGCATAATGGAAGGCTAATGAAATTATATTTAAATTGGGATCTGAAAGAGAAGTTTGTTGAAGACAAGGGAACATGACCACCTGGATGGTGGACCCTCAAACTCAAAGAGCACAATCAAACTCATTGAACTCATCAACTTCTCCTCCAAAACTTTTTCTCGTATGTTCTCTCTTCCATGACTGGCATCACCATGCACTCAGCAATCCAAGGTAGAAATCTGTGTTCCTCCCACTTCTTCACTGACTCCACCCCATCCTTATCACCAATTCTTGTTGATTCTATTGCAAATTTAACAGGCTCAAATCAACCTGTACCTCTGTTGCCCACAGCCCTAATCCAAGGCGGTCCTCAGCATCTTCCTCACCTGCAACAGCTCCTCACAGCTCTCACTGCCTTCTGGGATGCCCTTTCTCTTTAATCTATTCCCCACAGTTGTAAAACATAAATCTTATTACATTATACTACTGCTTTAAATCTTTCAGTGGCTCTCCAGTATGGATAAAGTGAAGACCATTTTCCTTAACCTGATTTACAAGTCCTTCACAGTCTAGCTTCCCTACTTCAAGCCAAACGCTATTTGAACTAGTTGTGGTTCCCCAAAGGACATGTTCTTTCTGCTCCTCTGCACCATTGTAGTTCTTGGTCTCTCAAGAATACTCTTACTGCACTTTTCCTCTAGCAAATGCCTATTTATCCCTCAAATCTCAATTTGCATCACCTCCCCTGCAGTAGTCTTTCCCTATCACTCTGAAGAACAACTGACCATTGTTCGTCTCCTTGGGATTCCCTCAAAACTTAGTCCTTATCTTTATCCCATGTTCAAATGAACTCCATGCACTTACTTGTTTAAATGTGTTTGTCTGCTCCTTCCCCAATATATTATAAAATCCTTGTTTTGGGGACCACATCTTGTCTTTGTATCCTTACGACCTACCACAGTGGATGGAACACAGTGAGGGCTAAATAAATATTTGCTAAATGATTACTGCACAACACATGATCCTAATTTCTTGGCTATTTTATTCACTTCTATCGAAATTTCTTACTTATCTTAGTTTACGAATCCTAAGTTTCCCCTCTACTATCCTTTCTCCGTAACAATTTTTCCTCTTTTGGATTTTCTCCGCATTTAGGTATCAAATCTTGTGCTAAGTTGCATTTGCCTTTCGGTACTGCCTTGAAATCTTTCTTTAACCTTTCTTTGTATGCATGACCAGAATCTTCTCAAGGCAAGAACGTGACTCTTAAACCGCATTGTGCAGAGATACAGAGGCTCAAGAGAGTCCAGTCCGCCTTGTGGACTGTAAAGCCCAGCGCATGCGCACCAGGCCTTTTTTTTTTTTTTTTTTTTTTTTTGCCTTTCGACAACTCCTTTTTTTTTTTTTTTTCCTTCGGAGCGTGCGCACCAAGAAAGACAAAGGTGGGGAAAGTGACCAAGCAATCATTCAGGCGCATGCCCATCCCTAACTTGTACAAGCCTGCTGGAGCGCACCGTGGTGAAGTGGGTGTGGTCTGACCAGGAGCATCAGAAGTCCAATCCGATTGAGTGAGCTCTGTCCCTCCCTCCCCATGATTGGTTAGCTCTCAGTGTTGTGGGGCGGGAAAAGGAAGAGACAGGGGCCGTGGAGAGGTGGGGTGGCGAGGAAAGAGAACCAGTCTGGTTCTGCGCAAGCGCAAGTAAGCGACCAGGAGGGGGCGTGAGAGAGTGAAGAGGAGTGTGGAAGCCCTGATGCGCTGGCCAGCGCGAGCTGGGTCGCCAGCCTTGACGCCTGCGCCTTGGCCTTCGGGGCCCGCGCGCGGCGGGCGGGTGCCCGGTGCGCCTGCGCAGTAGGCGGCGGCGGCAGGGGGAGGTGGAGGCCGTGGAGCGGCAGCGGCAGCAGCGGGTCCCGGGACTGAGGCAGCAGCGGGGGCAGCGGCGGGCGGAAGCTGAGGTGACGAAGGCAGCGGCGGCGGCGGCGGTGGCGGCGGCGGCCGTTTCCCTCACGGTGGCGGAGACCAAGGCGGCGGCGGCGGACGGGGAGCGGCCCGGCCCCGGCCCCGGCCCCCTGCTCGTTGGCTGTGGCAGGGCCGCCGTGGGGCCGGCCCGGCTCCCGCCCCCCGCGGCTCCCCCTCCGGCTCCTCCTCCGGGGAGACGCCGGGGACCTGGCCCGGCCCGTACTCAGAGCGCTGCTGCAGCCGCCGCCGGGGGAGTCGGAGGCGGTGGCGGCGCCATGGGCGGCCTGGCCTCTGGGGGGGATGTGGAGCCGGGACTGCCGGTCGAGGTGCGCGGCTCCAACGGGGCCTTCTACAAGGTGAGGCGGCGCGCTGGCCGGGGACGCGGTCTTCAGCCCCCTCCCTCCAGCCAGAGCAGGGAAGAGTGGGGCGGGATCGACATTCTGGAGCTAAGCCCTGACCCTTAGAACCTGAGACCCACGCTCCCACCCGCGGCCGTCCTGGGGGGAGACCTCTAGAAGTTAACCCCTTCCTCTTGTTTTTGACCCCTCTATTACACCTGCTTTTACCCGCATCTCCGGGATTGAGCATCAGGGCATTATTGTACTTGGTTCAGCTCCCCTCCCAACCCCCCAGAAGAGACCCCATTTACCCAGCGTCTCGTTGACTTTTCCTGTCTCTGGTAGAAGATCTACCTTGGATCTGAATCACGTCTTCCCCACAGTCCAAGCACATGGAGAATTCTCTTTATTCTCCACTATTACCCCCTTGGGAAGGCCGTCCCATATTAGATCTTTTCATCTTCCTCGGAGAGGCCTCTGCTTACTGGCTCTGGAAGACTCACCCCACTTTCATCTTATATTTCTGTTCCCACCCCAAGGAGAAACGGTCAGAATCTGTTTATGACATTTAGTATCTCTGACCTCAGGAACTCTGGGCTGTAGCCGTCTAGTTGCCTCATAGCCATAAGGTGGCACCTTTTCTCAAGTCTCTCACCCCACCCCTTTATTCCAAGACTAGCTGGTCTACTGTTTTACCCAGGGATGGTTTTGTATTTGTCATCTCACTTTGACCTCATACATTTAGATCATTCATACAGTTTCTTCATCTTGAGGAGTGTAAGCTTCATATCCCTGATCTGTAAAAGGGGATCTCACAAGGATTCCATCTGTTAATCTTCTTCTTAAGGATTTCCACTTCTAGAAGACTTTTGGCCAACGCGCCCAGTTTGGGAATCCACTAGCCTTTTTTTAAAGGAGAAGGAGACTGTCTTTAAAAGATCCTTGTTTACTTCAGCTCCCCCGTTGCCCAGGATTGGGTTTTTTAGAACTCCTTTTATTACCACCTTTTAAATCTGTTCTGAATCTTATATTTTAGGACATTTTTTTCCCATTTAGATTAAGCCAGAGGGAGACCCCTCTTGCCTCTCAGGAATTTTTCTTTATGTGACTGTTGTTATTTTGAACCTCTTTGGACTTTATGCCTGGAATTGTCTCAGAGACTTTCCTGATTCCTGTCTTCTCTCATTTTACCCTGAGGAGCAAGAGCAGAGTTATCTTATCATAACATTACTTGTGAGGAGAAGAACCCCCTTTCCTTCACTTCCCCTCAAGCCTTTCCTCCCATAATAGACCTCTCCACCTTCGTGCCCTTGGAAATGACTTTCTTGAACTCCTTCCCTGTGAAGTCATATCTTGCTATAACTGGAAAGGGTCTCATATTTGCCCTTGGAGTAGGTTTCTGCCCCAACTTCGACTGGTAAGCTCAGTGTAGTCATTTTTGACCCATTCTAAATGCCTATTCATTTCTGCCTTACTTCCCTCACCAGATTTCTTTATATTCTTCAGTGCCTGTGGGTACCCACATCTATCTTAACTTAACCTCTCAATATAAGTCTTTAGCTTTTTATCCTAATATTTCTGTGTAATACCCAGAAACTACCTATTCCATTACCCAGCTAAGATGGAAGAAGGAAGCTCCCAGCTGATTCTTTCTGTCATTTTTTTCCTGCATACTTTCCTAACTCATGGGACTTTTTCTTCTAGCCTGCCTCCATAGCATTTCTGTTTTCTTTGGCAAAGTTTCTTAATTCCTTTCTGATTCTGATAGAGTGCATGTGTCTCTTATATCCTTTTCCCCCAAACTTGCATTACCTTTATTGAAATACCCTTCCTCATAAGATTTTAGCCTCATTTCCCACAGTATCTTGTCCTTCATCTGGGTCCTTCCCATCCCTAAGAAAAGTGATTCTTAAACTGAGCCTGAGATCAAGATATGATGTTTGCTTTTGTTCTAGGAAGCATGGGAGTCAGACACAGCTGGGAAAGATTGGTATCCAGTTCAAATTAACTGTGTGAGACTGCTGGGAAGGGACATGTTTCCCTTTCCACATATAAGTGTCCAACAGAAAATGTGTCTCTGAATCTTTCTCTTTTCTCCTGTGGGCTATGGCAGTGATAGACTTGATTGAGTGAATTGGGGCTAGGATGCTTTGAATCAGAGAATAGAGTTTGGACTTGAGCTGGAAGCCAGGTAATGTGGATTTTGTGTCCTGGCCACTTTAGCATTTTCTGCCCCATGCCTCAGTTGAAAACAACAGTAAATGCTTAAATTCAGACTAATCTTTCTTCAACGTTCAGTGCCATATAGATACTTGCCCAATCTGTCCTTGCTGCTGATTTAATATTCATGACTCAGCAAACTTCAGTGTGGTTCAAGGAGTGTTTACATTGCTTCTAGAACTATAAATTTGGGAAGGTTCTTTTCATCCCTCTCAGAATTGGGTCCTAGTGTTGTTGATCTTCTTCCAGGATAGAACTGCAAATGTCAGATCTGGGATCTAAGTTATCTTTTAGCTATCCCATCAGCTCTTCCTTTTCTGTCAGAACTTAATGTGTTTTGTTCTCTAAGCGGTGCTCTCCCAAATGAAATATCTGTTCACCTTCCAGGGCACAGTCATCCAACTTTCCAGACCTTACCTGGATATCCCAATTCCAATTTCTTTGTTAAGGAATATGGCATCCTCACCTTCAACACGTGATTTTTATCCAGACCCTTCCTGATTTTCTTCTAGAACTCCCTCCTTTATTTTGAGAACCCAGGACTAGAAGATAGGTTGAAGGTGGGACCTAATTTTGTATCTTATAATTTGAGGAAAGTGAAGTACTTAGGAACCTAGGACTCTCACTTCCTCTGTCCAGTCCTAGGCTCTATAAGCCAAAGCTCCATAAGCCCTGGCCATTGAATTGAATTGAGTTATCCTTTGGATCTAGGTAGCCTTCTAGAGATTCACTCAACTGCTCTTGCCCTCCTCTGCTTATCTTCTCAATGAGCATGGACTGAGCAGAACTAGGAGCTCACTTTATACCACTGGTATTTTTGGAGGAAAAATACTGGGGTAATGTGGGTGGAATTAAGGAGCAGAGACTGACTTGGAATGTGAAGTTGAGGAGAAAGCTTGTTTTGGAGAATCTTTGAAGGAAAAAGACCCTAGAAGTATAAGAATGAGTGACGTTTAGTTGAACTGCTGAGTTATGTGAGGGAAAACTCCATTCTGAGCTTTGCATTTCTGCCTTGGGATCATGGTAGCTTGAAAAACCAGGGTAATGTTGCTACCTCTGCCTGAGGGCCAACCCTGACATGTTGGAGGAGAATTGGATTAGAGCTTTAGACATATCCTTTGTGAATGAGTGTATCTAGGAGTGGGGATCTCTTTACAAAAGAGGCAGGCAAGTGATTCTCTTCCACTATGTTTTATCTCATCCCTGAAATGTTTTGAAAATAGCTAACTCTCTCTTGATAAACTGTTTCTAAAGCTTAGAGATAGACATTTTGGATAAAGAATTGGATAAAGTCAGCTGTAGAGGCTAGATGAAATGTTTAGAGAAATCCTTATAAAGGAAGAAAAGAGGAGGACACTTAAAAAGGAGCTAAGGAAAAAAGAAGAAAAAGAAAAAAAAAAAAAGGAGCTAAGAGAAGAACCCAAAAGGGAAGAGAGGGATTCGGGCAAATAGAAGATGTGAGTGGAGAAGAGTAGGAATGGGTATTGATGGAGCTGAATGAAGAGTGGAAAAAATATTACAGAAGAAGGGAATGGCAGAGAAGGCTTAAAGCATGGGTAAGTAAGAGGCTAGGCAGTACCAGGAGTACTAATGCTGTGGGCAGAAGTAAGGCTCTAAGTAGTAAGACTCCATAACAAGATCCTTTCCCGAAAGAAGAGAAAGATGGCTGGTATCAAGAGTGAAATTTTAGGTTTAGATTTAAGGAAAAAACAGTGTATTAAGTGTTTATGATTGATCAGTTCTCTGAGGTGGGAGTGACACAAGTGTACATTTTGGGTGTTTTCTCTCCTAAGCTCATATTTTCTTCCTACCTGCAAAGCTCAGGAATTGTTCTTCATATATTAGCTTTTTGAAACCCCTAATTTTTAAAAAAATCTAATGAGGCATAATTGACGTACAATGAAGTACACCTATTTAAAGCATACAATTTGTTAAGTTGTGACATATATATAAAACAAACCATCGCCACAATTTCTATCAGTCCCAAAAGTCTTCCACCAACCACCAATGCCTTTTGTTACATTAGTTTGCATTTTCTGATTTTTGACAGAAGCGAAAAGGCAATTCAGTAGAGAAGGGATAGTCTTTCAACACATTGTGCTCAAAGAAGTGCATATTCATAGGTTAAAAATGAAGTTTGATTGTATCTGGCACCATGTACAAAATTTAACTCAAAATGGATCATTGACCTAAATGTAAAATAAAAACTATAAAACTCTAGACAAGGACGTTAGGTAAAGATTTCTTAGATATAAAACCAAAAGCTCAGATACAAAAGAACAAGTTGAAAAATTGGACTTACTCAAAATTAGGGATTGCTAATTTTGATAATGTGAAAAACAAGAGAGAAGGTAGGAAAATTGGGAGCACAGGATTGAACGCATAGCTTTGGCTTCCTCAGTGAAGACAGAAAATAGGAGGTGGGGAATTCCCTGGCAGTCCAGTGGTTAGGGCTCAGAGCCTTCACTGCCTTGGCCAAAAAAAGAGAGAGAGAGAAAATAGGAGGTAGACCAGCGATTCCAGCTATTCAGTCATCCCTGTTCCTCTCCTTTGTCATCATCTCAAGTTTGGGGTCTTCTACAAATTTTATTACTCTTTTCAAATTCTTAGCATTTGTCCTAGCATTTAGAAATCTCACATCTTTTATTTATTTATTGGGCCGCACCGCTCAGCTTACAGGATTGCAGGATCGTAGTTCCTGACCAGGGGTTGAACCCTGGCCCACGGCAGTGAAAGTCCTAACCACTGGACCATCAGGGAATTCCCTCACATCTTTTAAATCCTAATTTTTCCTTTAGTAAGTTGTGTTTGTTTTGAATTTCTCCAGTGTTCTGATTATTTTCTTACGACCCAGGCATCAAGGCACCAAGTTCGCCCAGGCCTCTTGCTGTATTAGGAGCTAGACCCTTCCTCTCTTGGCAGATCCTGATGTCCTCTAGGTGTTCCAGGACAACCTCACACTGTCTCATGGGATATTCTTAGCTATGCTGAATGTTGTTGGTATTTTAATTGAACTCTGGCAAGCTGCTCAGCACTGCGTGAGGCAGACAGATAGGGAGGCCTCTGTGGGAGCCGTAGGAGACCACTAGTTTCCCGGCTGTTCTGATGCAGGTGATGTTTCTCCCTTCTACTTAATTTCTGTCTCATCTTATTTCCGGATTTTGCAACATTTCTTGCTACCTCAACATTCGTATTCCTTCACCAATACAGCTTTTTCTAGCCCTGTTTTTAGATTGCTTGTATCCCCATCTAAAACTCTAGTTTAAAAAAAGAAAAGAAAAAAAGGAGTTTTCTGGTGGCCCAGTGGTTAGGACTCTTGGCTTTCACTGCTGTGGCCCCGGGTTCAGTCCCTGGTTGGGGAACTGAGATGCCGCAAGCCACAAGGTGCGGGCAAAAAGAAAGAAAAAAAAAAAGAAAAGCAAACAAAAAAACTCTAGTTTAAGGCCCTCTAAAACTGTCTGTTCCCTTGATGGCTGAGGTGGTGGTTGATTGTCTTTTTTTTTTTTTTTTACTTTGTTCTAAAATCCATTCTAGGGCTTTGTGAAGGATGTCCATGAAGACTCTGTCACCATCTTCTTTGAAAACAAGTAAGACCTTGGGAATAGAGAATCCAGCATACTAGGTCCTAGAAGGAGAGTGGAGAAGAGGGGGCGGCTGAGTCCCATGAGGCATGTATAATAGGTGGGGGAGAGCCAAGGGTTTGGGTGGGCAACTTATATGGATCCCAGGAGAGGAAATGGTGAGAGTGGGGGTCATTTGACTCCATATTTAGATTCTAGCAAGAGATGGAAGGCACCACTATGGAGCAGGGCCTGGAGTTTAGCGTCTAATCACCAGGGAAGGTGGAAAATGCCCAGTGGAGGAAGTAACCTCTTCCTGAAGAAACGGGCAACCACACTAGCCTGAATAGCTTTCATATCACTGTTTTCCCTTGCAGCTGGCAGAGTGAGAGACAAATTCCTTTCGGGGATGTCCGGCTACCACCTCCAGCTGACTATAATAAGGAGATCACAGAAGGGGATGAAGTGGAGGTAAGGTCGTTGGAGTCCACCTTTTCTAAATGTCCCTTTTCCCAGGATTCTGCATCTCCCTTACCCTGATACCAGTACCCTAGGCTCCTCACTGGTTGGTTCACGCTCCTTCCTCCATCCAGCTAGGCAGCCTGTGGAAGAGTGAAATGCAGCAGTTTTCTGTCCATCATTGCTGTGATCAGTCAAGCTCTCAGGGAGCTTCCTGTTTTCAGGAGATTCACTTTTCTTCCATTTATGATAACAGCATCTAAAATCCAGTGTTCTCTGATTTTAATTAGCAGCTCCTTCCTCTAGATTCCTTTATCTTAGTTTAGGATGCCTCCCAAGTGTCTTAATGCTCATTCCATTCTTGATGTTTTTGGATGGTCCTCAATATCTCTTTTCTTTTCAACTTCTCTTCAGGTTTATTCTCGAGCCAATGAGCAAGAACCTTGTGGCTGGTGGCTGGCCCGGGTGCGGATGATGAAGGGAGATGTGAGTGATTGTCAAGGCCTTTGGAGAACTGCTGAAACACATATTTTAGTCAGCAGAAAGGTGGGAGATAGAAACTCAGGTCATCCACAGCTTCTCCTTTCTTTCCTTCTGCCAGTTCTGTGTCATTGAATATGCTGCCTGTGATGCCACTTACAATGAGATTGTCACCCTGGAACGGCTTCGGCCAGTTAATCCCAATCCCCTTGCAACCAAAGGCAGCTTCTTCAAGGTTACCATGGCTGTGCCTGAGGATCTGAGAGAGGCGTGAGTGTCTGGGATGTCGGGAGTGGGGGGCCCTCTTTACGGTCCTCATCTCTGCCCTTGTTTGTCCCAGCCTCCGCTCCCAGTTTCAGTGTTCTGTGTTCCTTAGGCCCTCTAGAGTCCCTTTTGCTCCCAGTTCCTCTGTTTCCTCATCCCTGTTCTTTTACTGCAGTCCTTATTTTTCTCAGTCCCTCTCTCTCTCCCCTTCAACTGTACTCTACACTCTGCCCTCTGAGCACGGTTCTCTTTCTCTGCAGCTGCTCCAATGAAAACGTCCATAAAGAGTTCAAGAAAGCATTGGGAGCAAACTGCATCTTTCTCAACATCACAAATCGTGAGCTCTTCATCCTGGTGAGTTTATTCTGCCTGAATTTCACCTAAGCCCTTTTCCCCTTTTAACAACTTTGCAAGAAGAGAAGAGCCAAAATGTGCTTATATTTATTTGTCAGAGAGGACTTTATTGCTCCTGACCTCTGTGGACCCAGGTTAGCCCTACCTTTCCTTAGTCTTTCTCATGTATGACCTTAATTCTGATTCCCCCTAAAGCCACCTCAGCACCCCTTCTCCCTAGCCAGAGGCCTGGTCACTAGGGCTAGGTTCTGACTGGCCAACAAGGGGCAAGAGGCAGCTCTTTTAGGGTTCTCTAGGCCCCTAGTCTCCAGCTCCCCTCAACATATATACTTCTCCCTCTATGCAAAGGCTGGGGGAAACTCTAGCATTCTGACTCATGCCTCTGCTCTCCTCCTCATGCCCTGAATGGACCCCATAACCAACCCAGCCCCTTCCCCTCTTCTTCCAGACCCCCACCCCCACCCCCACCCCCACTCCAGGGTTAAAGCTGCAGCCTGTTGCCGAGGTAGCATTGCGGGTCAGCATCCTGTCGCCCGGCAACCGGCTGCAGAATCAGGCACCTGTCCCTGGATTTGCCCCTCCAGCATCCCCTCCCTGTCTAGCCCCTGCCTCAAGGCACCTTAACTTCTGAGGGGAGAAATGGAGAGGGCCTGGGGTGCAGGGGTCTCCCCCACTACACAAATCCTGCTAGAATGAGATGTTGAAGGGAGGGTAAGGTGCTGGGCTTGTGCAGTCCCAAGAAAGACCCAAGTCTGGCCTGGGGTGGGAGTTCAGTGCCATGAAATTACAGCTCAGGAGTGATTAACACGTATAAACAAACCCACCACTTCCTGCTAATTAATGACTTGGTATTTTTATTTTCTCTTCCTTGTCTATCTCATCCCTTCCAGGGAGGTGGGAACTGGGACTCCTGAGTCCCTGAGGAGAACCTGCCTGGGAGGGATAAACAGCTGGAAGGGGAAGTACTGTACGTACCGTACTGGGTCTGGGGAGCTGACCCTCCTTCCCCTCTGGCGGTCCTAGACATTTAACACATCTGGACCTCACCCCGGCCTCAGACTTTTCCCTCATTGTGACCCCACCACCTGCCCCATTATGACCCAGTCCTTCTCCCCCTCCCCCACCAGAGGAGTCTGGCTCCCAGTGACTATGTGGAGGCCGGGGGGCCCAGGCAGGCCTGGGCCCCCCGGCCATGGGTGAGCGAAGCCACTACCGAGCCCAGCCGTGCTCTGGCACCAACCCCAGGAAATGCCAGGACCTAGGAGACTCAATTCTTCTGATCCTGGGCAGCTTCATCTTGCTCAACGTGGGGATCAACGTGGTGACTCTGGTCAGGGCAGGATCTGGGCAGCGGGGTTGGGGGAGCCCTGGGGTCTTGAAGGGGCTGAGGTGGGAGGGCTGCTGGGGTGTGGCCGGGCAAGGGTTGGATTTCAGGGCTCACCCTGCTCCCGGCCTCCCCCCTCCCCCTGCTTCCCTCAGCTCCGGAGGCATCTGAAGAGCTCCTTGCGGACACTTTTCCGTCATGTTTTCCCCAAAGGTGAGTGGGCGCCAGCGTGGGCTCAGGGGATGTGGGCCTGTCCCCTTTCTTCTATCCCTGCCTCGATTCTCAGCCCCTCAGGAACCCAGGCCCTGTCCCATCTCGCCTTTCCCCGCAGACAAGCAAGCCAGCTGTGTAGGCAGCCATCGCATGTGCATGCGCTGCTCCGTGGATCCCAAGAAGCTGCGCTCAAGAGTTTCTTCCCGCTTCCGCCATCGCCCAAGCTTCCTGCTCGGGCACCCAAACCACCTTGACTCGTGGATACCAGACTCAAAAGATGAGAAGGCTTCTGGGTGCTGCTGGATGCCGCCTCAGTGTGGACGGGCTGGGGCTCCCACGGAGGCTCCACGGGGACTGTGGAAGGAGGGGGTAGTGGGAGCTGGCGAGGCCCCTCCGGTCACAGCCTTAAAGTCCCGAGCCACCTTTTACTCCAGGCAAGAGACATCTTCCAAGCTCCGCAGGATGAGCAAGGTGGACGTGCTTCCAGGCCGCCTGCCCCAAGAGAGCAAGACGAAGACCCCAGACTATGACCCAGCCCAGGCTCCAGCCCGGGCCCAGACCCGCCCCCCAGTTCAGCCCCCTGCGCATGCTCCTGCCAACGCCCAGACCTTCGCCTCAGCCCACCCCCCTGAGCACACCCCCCCCCCACCCCAGGCCGAGACCTGCTCCCGAGGCCACGCCCATGAGCACACTTCCGCCCAGGCCCAGGCCTTCTCCCCAGTGGACCCCACTGGGCACACTCCTGCCAAGGCCCAGAACTTTTCCTCAACCCACCCCTCTGAGCACGCCCCACCTCAGGCCCAGACTTGCTCCACGTTCCACCCCCCTGAGCACACCACCCCCCAGGCCCAGACCCCCTCCCCAGCCCTCACCCCTGAGCACAGCCCTGCCCAGGTCCATGGCCCTGAGCATACCTCAGCCCATACCCCAGCCCAGGCCCAAGCCCAGGCCCCCTCAAATGCCTCAGCCCAGTCCCTGGGCCACACTTCTCTCTGCACCCTGACCCATGCTCATCTGACCTATACCCATGCCAACACTCTGGTCCCTCCCCCACCTTCGGCCCCAGTCCCTCCCCCAACTTCTGCCCCTGCTACTACTCCTGCCCTAGCCCCTACACCAGCCCCTGTCCCGATCTCTGCCACAACCTCTGTCCCAGTGCAGGTCATGGCCCTGACGACCACTCCATTCCCTTCCACCACCCCGACCCCCATCCTAGCTTCTATTCCCTCTACCTTGTCTGCCTTCAGCCAAGGCCTCTCCTCCGGCCAGGTGGTCTACGATGCCCGCAGGGTAAAGCAGAACGTGGTCCATGTGTGTCCCCCTCAGAACTCTGGGTACTCCAGAAAGGACTTGGGTACCGTCTGCAGGCCCCAAGAGGGGCATGGTCTGGTGAGCTCTGGTACAGCTGAGCAAACACTGAAGCAATGTAGTGGGGACAGTGCCAAGCCCTCCACAGGATCCATACTGGGTTACCTGGAGTTGGGGAATATGGAATGGAAGATCTCAAATGATGCCAAAGACAAATTTGTGCAGTCCAAGACCTTCCCTTACTGCAGCTTCCATCCTTGCAGTTCTGAGAAGAGAAACACGGACCCCCAGGCTCCAGTCTACCCCAAATTCCTGGTGTACTCCAAGGATGCTGCACCTTCTCAACCTTGCTTCCATTCTCCAACCAGTGCCCAGAGCTCACCATGCGCCATGCCTCCACCATGCACTCTTTCTCTGCCTCTTGTTTCTCCCAGATCCTTTGTCCTTCATCAACACAGCAACCACCACAAGCCCTCCGCCTTAATACAACCCCCCACCTTTCCCCCAACCTCCAAGTCTCCTCCGTCTGTCCTCTCTTCCCAGGGCCCCATCCCTCCCCAGTTAGCCACTACGTCCCAAACCCCAAACCAGCCCCAACCCCCTGAACTTCGTGAGAGTCTAGGCCTCAACCAAGGCTCTGTCCTCCAAAGGACCCCAGGCCCTGCAAGAGAGTGTAGGGTTTCCAGAAACCCAGGCCTTACCCCAAATCCAGGCCTCCACAAGAACCCTCTAGGAACTGACTCTGTCCAAGCTTTGGGCCCACATCAGACCCGAAAGTTATTTAGATCTGAGGCAGTTCCTCGAAAGGAGGATGCAGGGCAGCACATACCATGGACTTCTGTCCCACCCAGTCAGAACTCCTGCTCTCCCAAGGCTCAGGTGACCTACAATGACCTGCAAACCTTCTCAGAGGTACCTGTGCTGATTGAGCTGCAATCATCCTCCCGGCGAGCAGGCAGCCAAGACTGGGTGTACCACGCCATGGATACAGTTCCTCCAGCCTGCCAGAACTATCGCCAGATGTCTACGCCTCCCAAGACCAGCTGGAAGCCCTACTGTCCTGGGTCAGGCACCCGGCTAGGGCATGTGGTCTTTGACGCCCGCCAGAGACAGTTCAGAGCGGGCAGGGACAAATGCGAAGCTCTGTCTCCCAGGCGCCTTCACCGAGAGACATCCAACAACTCACCGGAGACCATCAAGGTGTGGGGATATCAGGGGACAGATATGCATGAGGAATAAAGAGACAAGAGAAGTGTTCTGTGGTTGTGTGAGGACATCCACCCCAGCCCCATCCCACAGGGCCTGATGAGGACCTAAACTATCCCTGCTTTCCCTCCATCGCTGTCTAGCTAAATCCGTTATCCCCAAGGCCCTAGAGCTGCATTGTCAATTACAGTAGCCACTAGCCAAATATGCCTATTAGAATATAAACTAGTTAAAATTAAGGAAAAGTAATTCTGTTAAAAATTAAGTTAAAAAGTTAAAAATTCTCTTCCTCAGGGAACAGAATTTCCCTGGCGTCCAATTCTGTTCCCTGGTGGTCCAGTTGTTGGGACTTGGTGCTTTCACTGCTGTGGCCGGGGTTCAATCCCTGGTCGGGGAACTCAGACCCTGCAAGCTTCATGGCTTGGCCAAAAAAGGAAAAAATTCTGTTCCTCAGTGTCATGATCTTCTAAGTGCTCAGTAGTCACATGGAGCTAGCGGATACTGTATTGGACGGCACAGGTTTAGAACGTTTCCATCATCATGGAAAATGCTATTGGAGAGCAGTGCTTTAGAGTTTAGAGCAATTTTCCTTTCCCTGTCACCCACCCCCAGCATCTTAAAGCTCCCCCAGAGCCCAGAGAACTTCGTTCTTTTTAGGGTGGCTCAGAAGCCACCCTCTGGGGAGGAGGTAAGATGTAGGCACGGACACCCAACGCCTGATTTCCCCAGACTGTGAGAAAGAGCCCAGGCTTCAGTTTTCCTGATCTGGTCTCTTGGGACACGACCAGAGGTATGGAAACTTGCCTCCCCCGTTCTGGGCTGTGTTTGGGGCTCTTGGTTACTGAGGGAGAAGACCTCTCTTGGTCAGTGACTAGGAAACCTTGTGTTTTAGGCTCCCCAAATTGAGCCTTGGATTCTGACGGTCCCCTCCTTCATAGGCCTCTAAGTTTTTCGAGGTGTCTCCACTTAATTTTCTTGCCCATGGACTTAAGCCTAGTTCACTGTGGAGACAGACCCCTGGGAAAAAGGAATGTAAGAATCCCTGGTCCAGCATGCATTGGTCTAATCTGTGAGCGTGTCTCTGGTGTCCTATCTTTCTGTCCTATTATTCTGGCTCCTAGTTTCAGCCTGGACTTAAGCTGTGTCCATGATAGCACTGGCCGCTGAAAGCAATTTCCTTCCCCTCATAATTTTTCATTGCCCTGCCCTAGCCCAGCTGGAGTTTCCTCTGGACTTGATTTTCAGTCCTGATAACTCTTCTGTATACACACATAAGCTGCGAGATTGCAAAGTGTTTTCCCTGCCACCGCTTGTGTGTCTGAGGTGGGCAACACTAATATGTCCCTTCCCTGAGTCAGATGTCCGTCCCTGGGTCACTACATGCACACTATCAGTGTGTTCTTGTCTAACATTACCACCACCGATTCCAAGGAGATACGTCCCAGCGGGAGAGCCCATTCCCAACACCTCTCTGGCTCAGCTCTGACCTTGGACAAGTCATGTGCAACCTTTCTAGGCTTGCAGTCTCACCTCTAAAATGAAGTTATAATTGCATGCAAGAACCCTTCTAGATTTAAATGACCAGGGCTCCTCTACTCCCAAGTGAGATGTAGAGTCCCCTATTTCTCCGCATGCCCTAGTGTATGTCCCTCCTTATAGTATGCTATTCAGATCCATCCTATTAGGCCTCTGTTCTAACCCCAAGGAGTGTTTGTGCGGTTGACCTGGTTTTGTAAAGACACAGAATAGTTTAATCTGCATAGAAACTACAACTTCCATCAGGCACTACTTCAACGGAACCGGAAAGGATGTGGCCCCAACGCCCTGGTAGTTTTGAAGACAAACTACAACTCCCAGGATAGCCGCGGGATCTCTGCAGAGCGAAAGGATGGACTGAACTCTGACTGGAGGCCGAGCTGGTCCGGAACCACCCCGACAGCCTCCAGAAAGGGGCGTGGTTATAATTTAGGGGTGTGGCCTTGCAGGCAGCAGGAAGAAGTTACCTGTTGAATCTTCCTATCCGTTCTCTTCCCAGCCTTTGTAGCTACCCCTAAGAGGGAAGCCGTAAACCACTAGCCTCTTCTGAAAAAGAGGTAAGGGGACGTAGGCAAGGGGCAGCGAAGGAGGCTACTGCATTCCTTAGGAGGGGCCAAACAGCTACTTTCTACCTGCTGAGTCAGGTGAACCGTTCCATGGGGGCGGGGACCAGCATATGAGAAAAGGGCAAGGACGGAGGAGGTGTTTATTTGTTCCCTTTCAAGACTAAATTTAGGGCCCTTCGTCTGCAGACCCATTGGCGGACTGTGCCTTGGGAACCCTCTTGGCCTCTGGAAGAGAAAAGAACGGGGGCCAGTTTTCCGCAGCAAAAGGAACGGCCCGTCTGGGCTTCCTCCCGTCTGTGTATTTCCTAGCCCCAAAACGACAGAGCCATATGGCTTCCGCGGTCTGGGGGAGTGCTCCCTGGTGGGGCCCACCGCCCCCAGCCCCAGCCCGGCCGCTCACGGACATCGACTTCTGCTCTGGGGCGCAGCTGCAAGAACTAACCCAGCTGATCCAGGAGCTGGGTGTGCAGGAGAGCTGGAGTGAAGGTCCCAAGCCAGGACCAGATCTCCTCCAGGCCAAGGACTTTGTTTTCTCTTTGCTTGGTAAGTAACCCTCCCAGCCTTCGGGCGGGAACTTGCAGCTCTCAGCTCCGCCTCACCCCGCCCCGGCTCTGGATCACGCCTTTACGATCCCTTCTCTTTCCTTAGGTCTCGTTCACCGCCGGGACCCTCGCTTTCCTCCTCAGGCAGAGCTCTTGCTGCTTCGTGGCGGGATTCGCGAGGGCTCCCTGGATCTGGGGCCTGCGCCTCTAGGTCCCTACGCTCGGGGACCTCACTACGACGCCAGCTTCACCCTCCTGGTGCCCGTGCTTTCGCTAGATGGCACTGGGCAGGAGCTGCAACCGGACGTGGGATCCTGTTACGCATGGCTCTTCCTCCCAGAGCAAGTACGCGGAACCTCGGTCCGGGAGGCATGGCAGGATTGCCTAGGACCCCCAGTCCCAGGAGGACGTGATTCGATCTACCCAGCCCAAAGCAAACAAACTCCCAAGGATCCACAAATCTCCGTGGACCAGCTGCACGGTGACGTCACTGAGCCTGAGGCACACGAGTCTTTGGAAAAATCACCTAGTAATGATTCAGTGCCAGAATTGCCTCAACAAGACGTAACCGATGTTGACTTTCCCTCACCACTGAAAAAAACGAATGGTGACGTCACCAAAGCAGCCGACGTTAGCCCAGTGCCACAGCCGTCGGAGGCTCGGGAGGCATGGCCCACATTGTGCCCCGCCCAGGTGGCTGCCTGGTTCTTTGCTTCGCTGGCTGCGGTCGCTGAGTCCCTGTTTCCGGTCCCGGGTGCCCCGCGCTTGGTCCACGCAGCCCGCCACGCGGGGGTCACCACCATCCTCCTGGCTACGCCTGGGCCCCCGCGCCGCCTCCTGCTTTTCGACTTGATCCCCGTGGTGTCCGTGGCCGGCTGGCCCCAGGAGGCTCGGAGCCACTCGTGGGCCGGCCCGCTGGCCTCGGAGTCGTCTTCCTTCTACCTGGTGCCCGGCGGCGGCGGCACAGAGCGGCCGGGCGCCTTCGGATGGCAGCTCTGCTTCGCCCGCCAAGAGCTGGCGCTCAAGACGCGCATACCCGTTCCCCTGCTGCAAGCGCACGCGGCGGCCCAGGCGCTGCTGCGCCCGCTGGTGGCCGGGACTAGGGTCGCGGCGCCTATCTCCTGCGGACGTTGCTCTACTGGGCGTGCGAGCGGCTGCCCGCGCTCTATCTGGCGCGACCCGAGAATGCGGGCGCCTGCTGCCTCGGGCTGCTGGATGAGCTGGGCCGGGTGCTCGAGGCCGGGACGCTGCCCCACTATCTTCTGAGTGGCCAAAAGCTCGGTGCGGGGGACGGCGCCGCTTCGCTGCTCCGGGCGTTGGCCCTGCTTCGCAGGGACCCTGCCCGCGCCCTGCGCGCCGCTGTGGAAGAGGCCAAGGCTGCACGCAAGGGGGGCGGCTTAGCCGGCGTGGGAGGCGGGGCCCATTAAAGACGCTGTTCCTACTAACCTGGAATGTGCTTCTGTTGGCCAGCGGGATGTGGAGGGGACTGCTCTCCCCTCACCTGGGAGACAGGCTGAGCGCCTTGGGCCCGAAGAACCCGTTCTAGAAGGCCTCCTCGCCGGTTCCTCCGCTTCCTCCCACCCTCCTCCCGCCGCATCCCTGGCACAGGTCGTTCCATTCTGGCCTCTCCACTTTCCAAATCTGTGGCCAGCACCCCTCCTGCTCCCATGCAGCCTCTGGCATCCATCTCCCGCCAGTTCTTATGGTCTTTTCTCTTAGGAGTCAATAGGGATGGGGGTAACATATTTGCTGAAAAAACGTGTAAAGGAGAAAGGTATGGAGACCAGGGACTGACCAATTTGTCTCACACAAAAGCAGAGATATTAAGGAGGCCGGATTTCACCCCAGGCTAGACCTCACCACCACCGCTATCTCTTCAGTTATTTCCCCCACCTTCCTCATCCAGTTCTGTCCTCCATCCCGGGCAGTAGGGTCCCTTTCTCCATTCTCGGGGCATCTGCCATTCCACCTATCTAAGCCCAACCTCTCCCCCCATCCAGAGTTCCATTCAGTGGAGTCGCCTCCTTGTCCCTCCTCCTCTGAACCCCGAGACATGCGAGACATGCGGCCTTGTCTTGGCTCCACCTGTCTCTAAGACCGTCCCCCCTCCCTGCCTCCAAGGAACCCCAGGGTTCCTCCCGCCCAGCTTCACCACCCCCACCTCTTTCCCGGAGTCTCCGCCCCCTGCCCCGCCCCCGGGCCGGCTCTGGGAGGAGGGGAGAGCTGCTGTCGCCGCCGCCGCCTCAGCTTCCCACAGCCGCTACCGCTGCCGCCGCTGCCGCCGCTCCGCTTGGTCCAGCCGCCAGGCCCAGTGCTCACTTCGCCAGACCCGGGCGCTCTGCGGAGACACCCTCACTCCTTCCTGGGGTCCGGGACGCCTAGCCGGGCGTGGGGGGAAGCTCCGCTTGCGGGGTACAGGGAGGGAGGAGCCTGGAACCGGAGCCAGCGCCAGCCGTCCCCGGATCGACAAGACAGGACAGGTTGAGGGGCGTCGGGGAAGGAAGAGGGGGTGCTATAGGCAGTCCCGGGGAGGACAAGGAAGCCCTGTCGCAGAAAGCTCTGATGCACTCTGACTTATAGCGGGTCTGTTCACATTTGGGGACCCGTGACAACGTGGGTGCACTCCTCTCTCGGGGGGCTGGTTGGATTGGAGGGCGTGGGATCTAAACAGCACCAGCTGTCCCCGGGGAAATTAGGGGCTGCCAGAAAAAAACAAAAAAGCCAAAAACCTATGCTCCTTATTCCGAGGTGACAGAGGGCCCTCCAGACAACCACCTGGTGTAACCACTAGGAAGGGCGGATTTGGAGGTGACTTCAAAAGGAGTGGAGGGTAACAAGGTGAGGAAAGGGGCTCAGCAGCTGGAACCCTGTGCCACTAGAAATGGGGGTGACTTGGTAAAAACCGGTATCGTCCAGAGACAGGGTCTGGGAACCTCTTCTTGCTGATTGGCGACAGTCTGGATATTTCAAGGCATCGTTTTTGGGGGATTTCAGTGAAAAAAAGTGGGGGATTCTTCACTTAGAGGGTGGCAAAGGAAAAGACACCAAGGTTGGGTTCTTCCTAGACACTGGCAGCACCCCAGCAGGGGTGGGGTGAGCTAATACCCCCAAAGCTAAGGACCCACACCCTTAAAATTACAAGAGTGGCTTTGGCAGGAGTGCAGGGCCCGGAAATAGGGTGGAAAGGTGCCTGGGGATATTGGAACCACATCCTGGAAAATGTGAGGGTCTTGGCTTTGGGATAGTGTTAGTGGGGGACAGGGACACTGGAGATCAGAGAAGGGGGAGTTTTCTGTGGGGGGCAAAGGTCGAGGGTGGGGTCAACTGAGAGGTACATAGGCTGCTGGGTCTGGCGAAGCTAGCACGAGGCCCAAGGGTGGGAGCTGGTGCCTGGGGTGGGGGTCGTCTAGGGCTTATCCTCAGGTCCCGTGGGTGAGGCGGCGAGTCGGACCGGAGAGGCAAGACCATGTCCTGGTGAGCTAGCGGGCTTCTCTGGGGGGGGGGGCCCAGCGCGCTCCGGGAGCCTGCCGGTTTTGGGGTGTCTCCTCCCGGGGCGCCATGGCGGCACCGGCCAGCAGCCTGATCCGGCAGAAGCGGGAGGTCCGCGAGCCCGGGGGCAGCCGGCCCGTGTCAGCGCAGCGGCGCGTGTGTCCCCGCGGCACCAAGTCCCTTTGCCAGAAGCAGCTCCTCATCCTGCTGTCCAAGGTGCGACTGTGCGGGGGGCGGCCCGCGCGGCCGGACCGCTGCCCGGGTGAGTGGCTGGGGCGGGGTCTCCGGGCCGGGGGTCTCTCTGCCTGGGAGGTTGAGGCCAGGGACTCGGAAGAGCGGGGCCCGACTGACGGCGGCTCCCCGAAAGTGAAAGGGGGTGCGCCTGGACCACAAGCTCTCGGCCAGACGATGCCTCAGTTTCCCTTCTCTCTCGCCCATAACCCCGAGTCTCCTTGCTTTCGAGGGCAAGGGGAAGGCTTGAGGGGCTAAGCCTGGTGCCCCGAAGCCTGGCAGCTCCCGCTCGCCCCCCCTCCCAACACACGAGTCCCCATCCCCACCGTCCTCTGCCTACGTGCGGTCTCTCGCGATTCTTTCAATGCCGAGCGGAGGGGCCTGGGGGTTCCGGACGCCTGGGTCACCCCGAGGGTTTCTGCGGCTCCGGCAGCCCCGCCCCCGCCCCGCTTCTCCCGCTCCTCCGAGCCTTGGCTCCGTTCCTCCTCGCCGAGCTTGCCTGGCTCGGTACCAATCTCCCCAGCTCTCCCCGGGGTGTCCTTGCAGCTACCTCGCCAGTCCGCCCCTCCGTGCGCCCTCCTCCCGTGACCTGCACTTCAAGAAGGGAGCTGGGCACTCCCCCATGACCGCCTACGCGACTCCGAAACCGGGTCCCACGGGCTCAGGGGACCCTCTGCCGCGAGCAACTCAGACAACACTACACGGCTGGATACCCGCACGGAGACTGGGGGTCGTACCATCTACGAGGGGGTACCGGGAACTCGGCCGCAAGCGCCGGGGGAGGAGAGTTGTGAGGGTTAGCGTGTGGTCCCCGTCCAGGTGCGACAGGCGGGAAGTCCCTCTGGCCTCGCTCCCGCCCGCTCCCAGCTCCCCTAGGGGGAGACGCCCCCGCCCCCCGCTGGCGTCCTCCTCCCCCCGCCGCCGGCCCTCCGCAGTGGTACGGTCCGCAGCCCACCCTTTGAGTGGGACCCAGCCCCCACGTGAGTCAGCCTGCCTCACCAGCTCCCTGGCCCCCTCCCCCATTTCCTTGGTTTGCTACCGAATATCCCCCATCCCAGGCGGGTTACCTGGCTGAAGGGGAGAGGCTGAGCCTCAGGGAGGGCTGGGCCCCCGCGAGCCAGCAGACTGACAGACAGACAGACAGACAGACAGACAGGTGGGTCAGTGTCAGACAGGCCGGCGCTGGGCCAAGGCGAGGCCCGCGAGAAGCGAGCGGCAGCCGCAGCAGCAGGTGCTGAGTCAGCGTCAGGCCCAGTCCCACCCCCACTCCTGAGGGGGCGCCCCTACCCTGGGGTCACCTTACTGCCCCCCACATTCGCAAACACACTGCCGCTTCAGCAGCTCTGCCTGTCTCCCTTTGTCCTCTGCCTTTCCATGTATCTCTCCCCTTCCTCTACCTTCTTCTCCCCTCCCCCCATTCTGGTTGAGCTGTAGAGTAGGAATTAAGCCTTTAAATAAATTTCAGTCAATTAAACTGAAAGCTGGTTAGAGGAAGCAGAAGGGACCCACACCCCAGCTTCCTCTGGAGTCAAAGAGAGGTGGGAGAGACCTTGCTTAGAGGGTCAGGGAGCTGGGGCCCTGGGACCCTCTTCCTTCCCTCCATCCTCCTTTCTTTCTCTCCTCTGATCCCGCCAAGTGTAGCAATGTTTCTGGGAACAGAGATGTCATGTTCCAAGATGAATGTCTCCTTCTCCAGAGCCTCAGCTCAAAGGCATCGTCACCAAACTGTTCTGCTGCCAGGGTTTCTACCTCCAGGCGAATCCCGACGGGAGTATCCAGGGCACCCCAGAGGACACCAGCTCTTTCAGTGAGAGGGGAAGCCAGCTGCTGGGTGGGAAGGGGGAGAGCAGGCATAGGGGATGACAATCCTATTGTGGCTTCAGGTTCTGTTGTTTTCAGTCTGGCTCTTTGACCCCGCAAAGGAAGAAGTAGAGCTGGGACCAGAATTGAGGGGGGGCTCAGATGGGGATCGGAGGCTTGGGGTACTGATACCCCTTCTCTCCACCCCCAGCCCACTTCAACCTGATCCCTGTGGGGCTCCGTGTAGTCACCATCCAGAGTGCCAAGCTGGGTCACTACATGGCCATGAAAGCTGAGGGGCTGCTCTACAGCTAGGTGAGACAAGGGGGCAGAGTGGCCTGGAGTCAGGGGACTCCCCTAGCTACAGCCTTCCCAGCTACAGGTATTTTGCAGCTCAGGGCTTCCTCTCCCTCCAGCTCTTGCCGACACCCTGTCCTCACTGCCCGCTCCCAAGCACCTCCTCTAGGGTCCCTCCAATCCCTTCTCCTCCAATAGCCTCCTAAACACCCCCAGGCTCTTTGAATGTCCAACTCTTTCAACCTTTTAGACCCCCTGTGTCTTCTCCAACCTCCTCTAGACCTCATTATTACTCACTTCCCCAGAGTCATTCAGGATACTGGGGAAGGATTCAGGAACTCCTCCAAGCAGAAATTCCCTCCAGGTCCCCTGGATGGTGAGAGGTTGGGAGTAGAGCAGAGAGAAGTTATCTTCTTATTCCAGGCCCCCAGAAGTCTAGTTCCTGGCCCTCGGGGGCCACCAGACTCTTCCTCATCCTCCCTTTCTCCCAGTTCCTGCGTGGGCTCAGAAGTTGGCTCTCCCAGTCTCAAACGTATGGATTATATCCTGCCTTGTTCTTCCCAGGGCTCCCTTCTGTTCAGTGATGTGTCTTTTTGTCTTTCTGTCTGTGTGTGCCTTTCTGGGTCTTTGTCTCCTCAGCCACATTTCACAGCTGAGTGTCGCTTTAAGGAGTGCGTCTCTGAGAATTACTATGTCCTGTACGCCTCTGCTCTCTATCGCCAGCGTCGTTCTGGCCGGTCCTGGTACCTGGGCCTGGACAAGGAGGGCCGAGTCATGAAGGGAAATCGAGTCAAGAAGACCAAGGCAGCCGCCCACTTTGTGCCCAAGCTCCTGGAGGGTGAGTATGGACCCCCAGGGAAGAGGTGGACCACATGGGACGGTATTGACCTTGACATGGACGTTTAGTGACACACAGCTAAGGGGCTGTAAGTGTTTTAAGAGGACACATGCTATGACAGGTCAAGCCAGGAAGGCTCTGGCCTTTGGAGGTTTGGGAAGCTCTCCTTCTGTGGGTTCCCAGAGGAGGATTGTAGGGGAAGGGAGCCCTTTCAGAGCTCTCTTGGTGCCTAACTCTCCTTCCTGCTCCTCTCTCTCCCCTTCACAGTGGCTGTGTACCGGGAGCCTTCTCTCCACAGTGTCCCTGAGACCTCCCCTTCCAGGCCCCCTGCCCCCTGCCATGCAGTCCCCGGACTGGAGGCTCCCTGCCCTCGCCACCACCACGGCCTGTCTCCCAGCCCTGCTTCTGGCCCTGCTCTCACCCCTGCTGCCACGCTCATGCCCTGAGCAGCCAGGTCCCACCAGGTGCTCTACCCAGAGGGAGCCTAGGGGCCGGCCGTGACTTCCGGGGCTGCTGAGACCCTCAGATCCTTGGGCCCGGGAAAGGGGTCAGAGAGGGGGATGTCTGAAAATGGTCCTGGCTGATCACTTCTTTCCTTCCACACTCACACCCTCCAAAGCCTTTTCCCGAGATGGCGCGGGGGGTTCCAAAACTGACAAAGCCAGGGCATAAATCTTCTGCACCCCGGGCTCAGCCAGTTCCTGGAGCCCTTTGCCCTTTTCATGGCCACCAAGCCATAGATTTATAGGTCCACTGGAGCTCAGGATTAGTTTCCTTCTTTCCCTACTCCACCTTTTGCCTTGTTCCAGACAGGTTCTGGAACACCAGGCACCCCAGCCAGGGCCATTTCTGCACTCAGGGTCTGTGCTGGAACACAGGCATGCTGCCAGGCTCTGTTCTGGATCCATCAGGCTTCTGTCCTTCACCCAGATGGACCCCTGGTTTCCAAGTGGAGAGAGGCTGGATTTGGGCCCTGTCCAGCTGTTGGTCTTGGCCTGAATTGAGCCAGTCTCAGATCACCACAGGTTTAACTTTCTTACCCCAGAGACACCCAATTCTAGAGCGTGATGTTCTAGACACGTACGGAGCCATACTTCCTTCTGAATCTCAGCTCTAGGACATAGACCACGACTCTCAGCCCTTCCCTCTAGGATGGAACTAGAGCCTATATAGCCATGTTATTGCTCTAGAGTAAGAGTTCTAGACCCACGCTCCCACCTTCTCTAGTGATACCTGTTAAGCAGGAGCTCTGGAAAGGACACAGCTATGATTCACAAAGAACTAAGTTCTGGATGGATCAAGAACCACTTCTTGTTTTCCCTAGACAATTTTCCAAAAATCTTATTCTTCCTATAGAATGCTAACCTTATTTTTTACATGCAGTTTCTAGCTCCTGCAACTCAGCTGGGGTCCTGCCAGGGAACAGAGGCTGAGGAAGGGCAGAGGAATTTTGGAAGGAATCCCTGGCTCATAGAAGGGCAGCTAGGATGGGGAAGGGGCCAGAACTATGGCATGACTGGACCTGTGCCTGGGTTGGGGGGACGTGAACACTTAGCTACCTCAGCAGGAATTCCTTCCAGGTCCCCTTTAAAGCTGAGGTCTTTAGGGTAATGGGTCTAGAATCAAAAAGACAAATGGGACATAGCTTTGACCTCCCCAAATGAGGAGACCCCAATTCAGCAATAAGTCCCACCCTTCTCCCCTACGGGTCAGGCCAAGGAGGGTGAGGGCCTCTTGGTCTCTAGACCTCATACACCCCTCCAGCTTCTAACTGAACAGAACTTGCTTTACCTCAGCTGGATGTCAGGTACCCAAAAAGGCTCTGCTCCCAGGGGACCGGTCTCCACTCCATGCTTTCTCAATTAAAGACGATTTATACAATTGAAGTGTTATCTGCCATCTGTGGGTAGCAGGCTTTGGCAGTTGCTCGGGGAGGGATCAAGTCCCAGGGGCGGGGCGGGCGGGGCGGGGCGGGGCGGGTGGGCTGGGCTGCCCCCCAATAACAGGTGCACATTCCTGGGCGCCTCGTCACTTCCCCTGCGCTGGCTGTCCTGGCGGCTCACCCAAGCGGACTCACTGAGCGACGCGGGCGGGCTATGACACCAGGGGCGCTGCTGCTGCTGCTGCTGCTGCTGCTGGGGGCGTTGGGGGCGCCGTTCGCCCCGGGTAAGTCTGGGCCTCAAAGGGGTAAGGTAAACATGAGATCTAGAAACAGTCATGCCCGGATCCCCAAGTAGCATCCTCCGTAAGGCCTAGAGCTGAGACATGGAATCCCAAATACTAGCTGGGTGACTGTGGGCAAGTCACCCCACCTGTGTTCTTTAGTGTCCTTGTCTGCAAAATGTGAAAAAATACCTACTTTCCGGAGCTACTGTGAATGAGGATGAATCGAGATGATACAGGCACAGTGCCTGGTATCTACTCTGAGCTCCTCCCTCAGTATTTTCCCAGGCCTCTGAGGCTTGCTGCATAGGGAGGTGCTGTCTCTGAGTGTGATTCAGTGGATACTAAGAGTCCTGGCCCCTTCTCCCCATTATCTTCTCTTAGCCGTCTACTACAAGGCCTAACCATTTACCAGTAGAAATTCATCACCCTCTCCCTGACCCATCTTAAAATACAAATGCCCCCAAGAGAAGTAAGACTTTGAGCCAGTAGGCAAGAGCTGGAGGTCTTGGGGCTCACCCCGAGTCTGGATGGGCTGGAATGGGTGAGTTGGGGTGAAGGGTAGAGCAGGTAATCACTGCACACTTCAGTTAAAGAAGGAGGTATCTTTCGAGCCGTGGGGTTTCTCCAACGGAGGCTGGAACACCCAGATAAGAACAACGAGGAAGCCTCGGCAGTCCAGCCTTGACCCCTGCGGGGAGTGCGGTCAAGATACCCGGCCATAGGGGCAGAGCTGGCGGGTGGGCGGGGACATGCCTGCTCTGCAAGCTGATTGGCTGGCAGGTGCGCGCTGGCGGGGCCCGAAATTAGGGGCTACCAGGCCGTGAGGACCGCTAGTCCCACCACTCTCTCGGCCCCGCGGCAGCCGGAATCGGGCTTCTGCTTCCCAGCCCGCGGCGCCCCCACCACCTCGCTCCCCACCACTCCCCCGGCTTTCCGGGATCCGAATTTGGAGGCCCCTTAAAGGGTCCCCGTTGCTCTTCGCCCGGTCCTGCAGAACGGAAGTGGGGATCCTGGACTTCGGTCCCAGACGGTGGAGATCGGGATGGCTTCCGTGCTGATCCGAGAAGCCAAGGAGGGAGACTGTGGAAATATCCTGAGGCTGATTCGGCTGAGGGCTGCAGGCCGGAAACCGGGGTCCCAGAGGGGGTCAGAGCGGCGCTGCTGGAGTGGGGGCGGGAAGGAGGAGGTGGGAGCAGAGGGAGGAGCGCGCCCAGGGCTCCTGCTCTGGGAGCAGCGAGGCCCTCCTGCCTTAATCTAGCCTCTGTCCGCACGCTGTAGGAACTCGCTGAGTACGAGAAACTCTCAGACCAGGTGAAGATCAGTGAAGAAGGTACGGGCCCAACACCTGAGTCCTGACGGAGGCTGGGGTGGAAGTGACGGATGGGTTCCCCAGGCAGTAACTCCAGACTGGGCACACACCCAGGCCTTCTGTCTCTATCTCTTTGTCACAACTCCGATCTCTGCAGCCCTGAGAGCAGATGGCTTTGGAGAGAATCCTTTCTATCACTGTTTGGTAGCAGAGATTCTTCCTGTCCCCGGGGAGCCACAGGGTAAGAGCACCCCTATCTCAGAGGTGCCCTCTCCAGTCAGCCTCAAAGGTCTCTCCCCCAGGTGCCCAGCGGCCTGACCCTTCTTTTTTTCTCTCTCAGGGCCCTGTGTGGTGGGCTATGGGCTATACTACTTCACCTACAGCACATGGAAGGGACGAAACATTTATCTGGAAGGCATCTACGTGAAGCCAGAGTATCGGGGTACTGGGCAGAGGCCAGGCTGGGAGAAAAGCAACCCATAGACTGGACCACCATCCCTTGCCTCTTAATCCTAGCCTATGGTCTTTTCTGATCCCCTTCAACTCAGACAATCCCTCTTTTTGTCTTTTTCTCCCCACATCAGGTCAGGGGATTGGCTCCAAAATAATCAAAAAAGTGGCTGAGGTGAGGAGAGGGATGGAGCTACAAGCTGGGCGCTGGCAAAGCAAAGCTGTATGGGAGGCACCTGGGTTGAATGGAGGGCGAGAAAGTCTTTTCCTTTTTGACCCAGGAAAGTGAGTGGTGTCTTCTCCCACAGGTGGCCCTGGATAAGGGCCGCTCCCAGTTCCGCCTGGCAGTCCTAGACTGGAACAAGGGGGCTATGGACTTGTATAAGGCCCTAGGAGCCCAAGATCTGACGGAAGCTGAAGGTTGGCACTGCTTTCGCTTTGAAGGAGAGGCGATGAGGGAGTTGGCAGGAAAGTGACGCCATCCCTTGGGGATCTCCATTTCAGCTTCTTCATCCCCACCAGCTCAAGCAGTCCTCAGAGACTGTCTCCACTGACCAAGGCCTCCCGGAAGGAAGGGAAGGAGGGTTGGAGGTGAATATTCCCAGATGGAAAGAACAGAGGTGAGGAAGAGGCAAGCCTTCCCACCTCCTTGTTAAGGGTGAAAAATAAATGAGAATTCCCATGTGTTGATGTGGTGTTGGGTGGAGGAATTGAGGATGTGACAAGCTTCAGCTATTACGACCCTTCCTCAGTGTTTTCTGGTCAGTGGATATTGCTCCTGGGGATAAAAGTGGGCCTAAGATGACTTTCACCCACAATGGACCAGAATATTGGCTCTGGCCTCTAGCATATATATCAGGCTTGTTGGTCAGGTCTGGGACCCAGACAAAGGCCTCCAGTGTCTGGACTGGGCTGTGTGGAATCCGAGACTGAGGCAGGCCCACCGACTCAACAGATGGAACAGGCTGCCACCTGGTGGCGGCATTTTAGGGACACTGGGAAGGACCACTGGCCCCAACTTTTTAAAAAATCCGCTCAGCTAGCGAGTGCTTTTTCTTTTTCAAAAGTCACAAAGCCTTTTTTTTCAGTTCAACAGAACCAAAACAAACCTTTAGGACCCATGGAGACAAGAAGGGAAACAGGTTCATTTCCTACTTTCATAATATTTTATTATACAAGTAATGCAGGTTTGTTGTAGAGAAGTTTGAAGGGACGTATAAAAATAAAATCCATAGCCTTACTTACATCTCTACTCTTAACCCTTTGGTACTGATTCCTTAGATTTTTTCAATGTACATATATACATATAATTAGTTAAGTATGTGGGGATTTATGGGATCAACTCTTTTGCAACCTGTTTTTTCATTTAACAATAAATCAGAAACATCTTCCTAAGTTATTAAACACATCCTCACTTTCAGTGGTAACATATTATTCCTTTTGTGGAGGAACCATTGGTTAAATGGTCATAATTTAGACACTGAAAGTGGACAAGCAGGTAACATAAATGTGTAAATTGTAAAACACAGGATCAATGGAGTCTAGAGAGTTGAAGATCCATCTTAAAATTCAAAAAAAAAAATACAATTCAGCCAAACAACACTTCAAAGGCCCAAATTCTTCCAGAGTGGTGCCAGTTTTGGGCCCTTAAAACGAGTTTACAACAGATGGGCCTTTAGGACAAACTTGTTTGAGAAATAATGAAGCTTGTCTGCCCCTTCCACAGATGGGAGCAAGAAGAATCCAGTTTCATGCCCTTGGCTCATCTAATCTGGCAGGGATGAATATCTTTTAAACATGAACAAGTTATCTTTTGATGGCACTTTTTAAACTTAACTCAGAATGAATTATTTCTGGAAGGACACACAAACAAGCAGAGAGTGGTTGCTTCCAGGGAGAGGAACTGGGTGTCCAGGTAACGGAAGGAAGGGGACTTTTCCCCATGCCACTTTGGATCTTCTGAATTTTGTGCCTCGCCCATGTAGTACTTCAGAAAAATGAATAAATAAAACTTTAAATACTAATGCAGAAGAAAAGATTATGAACTAGGAAACAATATTTCCAAAATGGATCTTGCCCCCGTCCTGTTTTGTCTTTGCTTTTCAGAGTTTACACTTGTTTTTTTGTTATTCGCTCACCCTGACCCAGATCTTACCGGTTTTCATAGGGTGTCTTTGCACCCCGGCATCAATCCATTCTGCAGCCACCCCATGGTCTCCCACCCACTCATCACTTCATTAACCTCCTGTAGGGTGATTCTATTAAGTGCTGGGGCTGACTAGTATGGAGTGAAAATCACCTGGGTTCTGTCCATTCCAGGGAGAACAGAGGGGAGGGCATTTAGGGGGAGGGATTTTTAAAGAAAGAATAGAGATCACTTAAAATATCTCTCAAATCTGTCCACATCCCTAACCCCACTTCCACTATCACCTCTCTTTGAAAATTGCTATAACCTCCTAACTGATCTCCCAGCCTCCTTCTGTAACTACCCCCCTTCCATGGGGTTATTTTTTTTTAATCATAGATATACAGTATACTATTTAAAGTGTCAAATATCTCTACAAGACCTATATAAGAAAACAGTAGTCTCCCAATTCCCCAGCTCTTCAGAGTCAATCACTTTCAATTGAGTTTTTAAATTGTATTGTTATGGGGGGGTTTTGTATTCACCTTCATATTTCAAATTCAAAATGGCATACAGATATTGCTACTTTTTTTTTTTTGGCCACATTGGGTCTTCGTTGCTGCACACGGGCTTTCTCTAGTTGCGGCGAGTGGGAGCTACTCTTCGTGGCGGTGCGCAGGCTTCTCATCGCAGTGGCTTCTCCTGTTGCGGAGCACGGGCTCTAGGCGCGTGGGCTTCAGTAGTTGTGGCGCACGGGCTTAGTTGCTCCGAGGACGTGGGATCTTCCCGGACCAGGGTTCGAACCCGTGTCCCCTAGCATTGGCAGGCGGATTCTTAACCACTGCGCCACCAGGGAAGTCCAGTTATTGCTACTTCTTGATGTTTCTGTTTCGAGCACTAGTATTGACCTCCCATTGCTCACCCTCTTTTCCAACCCCTCTTTCACCCCATCCCTACTTCCCATCCTCCCATCCCTCCAATATTATATCATAACTCTGGATGGATCTGTGTTTCATGTTTACATGTTATGATTATGCAAATGTTCTTCACAGTTGAGCCATGTGGATTGTTATAGGTGTTTTTCTTTCTTGCATCATTTTTGTTTTCCCTGAAATTAATACTTGCCTTGTATCTTTTATTCATTTGCTTAGTTTTCTGTGTACTCTAATTTATCCCCCAATTCTCCCCTAGTTATGTTAATCTCTTCTTAAGAATATACAAACACGTAAGGAATTTGATCTATTTCATTTTGAAGAACTTTCTCACGGAGCCCTTAGACCTGCTCCAGCACACAGTCTGATCTTTAGGCTACACTTTTGGAGTCCCCTTTCACATCCATCTTAGGGACCTTTGCCCCTCTCTTGACAGCCTGTTTCCCAGAACCTATGTACTCACCTTTTCTCCAGCCTTTTTTCCCCAGCAAGTCAGTTCTGACCATGTTAGACTCTTTCCAGTACCTTAAATGCACTGTAGTCTCCCTTCTGGGCCTTCTGTACATGCCATTTCCCCATCTGAAATGCTGTTCCCCCTTTTCCCACTCTCATCCTTGGCCTGAATGAACAATGACTAAAGCAGATGAAAAAGAGCAAAAGTCAAATCTGAGAGGACTGTTGTTGCCAGAGGCTTGGAAATTGATGATGGTGCCATTTCCAAGACAAAATTCAGCCACTCCTGTTGCTTAAGGGTCCAAACCCAAACATTTTAGCCTGACAGCCAGCACTCCTGATAATCTGTCCCACTTAATTTCTCTAATTCTCCCTCCCTACTCCTTATCAGAATCACTGCTGATAGTCTAGTCCCTTTTATTATTTCTTTTTTTTTAAATTGTATTTATTTATTTATTTATGGCTGTCTTGGGTCTTCGTTTCTGTGCGAGGGCTTTCTCCAATTGTGGCAAGTGGGGACCACTCTTCATCGCAGTGCGCAGGCCTCTCACTATCGCGGCCTCTCTTGTCGCGGAGCACAGGCTCCAGACACGCAGGCTCAGTAATTGTGGCTCACGGGCCCAGCTGCTCCGCGGCATGTGGGATCTTCCCAGACCAGGGCTCGAACCCGTGTCCCCTGCATTGGCAGGCGGATTCTTAACCACTGCGCCACTAGGGAAGCCCCCTCTTTTATTATTTCTGCTACCCTCGTTACTGATGTTCCTTCTCAGGCACTCTTGAAGGCACCTCTTCTTTTGCCAGCCCTTTATTTATTTGTTTGTTTCTTTGTTTAATTTTTGGACACGCTGCACGGCATGTGGGATCTTAGTTCCCCAACCAGGGATCCAACCGGTACCCTGCAGTGGAAGCATGGAGTTCTAACCACTGGACCACCAGGGAATTCCCTGCCAGCCCTTTAAATACTGTTGTAGTTGAGGGTTTTTATCATGGACCCAATCCATTTCTAAGTCACTTTTCTTTAGACATCTAATTTTCTCTTATAGCTTTAACTATGTCTAATACGCTGATAATTCTCACATTCACCTCTCTAGCCCAGACGTCTCCTGGGCCACACACTAGTGTGTCCATTGACCTACAGGACATTGGTTCCTTCAGTTAATATTTGCCGTGCCAGGAACTGTGCTAAGTACTGAGTATACAATGCTGGGGACAAACAGACCTGGAACCCAGTCTCTGATCTCATAGGGCTTACTCATAGTGTGATGGCAGAAGACAGACGCTGGATAAATGATTAAAATTACAACCATGATGTGTGCCACACAGGAGTATGGGATGCTTTGGCAGTGTAAGGCAGGGGACCTAAACCAGTGTGGGCATAATGGAAGGCTAATGAAATTATATTTAAATTGGGATCTGAAAGAGAAGTTTGTTGAAGACAAGGGAACATGACCACCTGGATGGTGGACCCTCAAACTCAAAGAGCACAATCAAACTCATTGAACTCATCAACTTCTCCTCCAAAACTTTTTCTCGTATGTTCTCTCTTCCATGACTGGCATCACCATGCACTCAGCAATCCAAGGTAGAAATCTGTGTTCCTCCCACTTCTTCACTGACTCCACCCCATCCTTATCACCAATTCTTGTTGATTCTATTGCAAATTTAACAGGCTCAAATCAACCTGTACCTCTGTTGCCCACAGCCCTAATCCAAGGCGGTCCTCAGCATCTTCCTCACCTGCAACAGCTCCTCACAGCTCTCACTGCCTTCTGGGATGCCCTTTCTCTTTAATCTATTCCCCACAGTTGTAAAACATAAATCTTATTACATTATACTACTGCTTTAAATCTTTCAGTGGCTCTCCAGTATGGATAAAGTGAAGACCATTTTCCTTAACCTGATTTACAAGTCCTTCACAGTCTAGCTTCCCTACTTCAAGCCAAACGCTATTTGAACTAGTTGTGGTTCCCCAAAGGACATGTTCTTTCTGCTCCTCTGCACCATTGTAGTTCTTGGTCTCTCAAGAATACTCTTACTGCACTTTTCCTCTAGCAAATGCCTATTTATCCCTCAAATCTCAATTTGCATCACCTCCCCTGCAGTAGTCTTTCCCTATCACTCTGAAGAACAACTGACCATTGTTCGTCTCCTTGGGATTCCCTCAAAACTTAGTCCTTATCTTTATCCCATGTTCAAATGAACTCCATGCACTTACTTGTTTAAATGTGTTTGTCTGCTCCTTCCCCAATATATTATAAAATCCTTGTTTTGGGGACCACATCTTGTCTTTGTATCCTTACGACCTACCACAGTGGATGGAACACAGTGAGGGCTAAATAAATATTTGCTAAATGATTACTGCACAACACATGATCCTAATTTCTTGGCTATTTTATTCACTTCTATCGAAATTTCTTACTTATCTTAGTTTACGAATCCTAAGTTTCCCCTCTACTATCCTTTCTCCGTAACAATTTTTCCTCTTTTGGATTTTCTCCGCATTTAGGTATCAAATCTTGTGCTAAGTTGCATTTGCCTTTCGGTACTGCCTTGAAATCTTTCTTTAACCTTTCTTTGTATGCATGACCAGAATCTTCTCAAGGCAAGAACGTGACTCTTAAACCGCATTGTGCAGAGATACAGAGGCTCAAGAGAGTCCAGTCCGCCTTGTGGACTGTAAAGCCCAGCGCATGCGCACCAGGCCTTTTTTTTTTTTTTTTTTTTTTTTTTGCCTTTCGACAACTCCTTTTTTTTTTTTTTTTCCTTCGGAGCGTGCGCACCAAGAAAGACAAAGGTGGGGAAAGTGACCAAGCAATCATTCAGGCGCATGCCCATCCCTAACTTGTACAAGCCTGCTGGAGCGCACCGTGGTGAAGTGGGTGTGGTCTGACCAGGAGCATCAGAAGTCCAATCCGATTGAGTGAGCTCTGTCCCTCCCTCCCCATGATTGGTTAGCTCTCAGTGTTGTGGGGCGGGAAAAGGAAGAGACAGGGGCCGTGGAGAGGTGGGGTGGCGAGGAAAGAGAACCAGTCTGGTTCTGCGCAAGCGCAAGTAAGCGACCAGGAGGGGGCGTGAGAGAGTGAAGAGGAGTGTGGAAGCCCTGATGCGCTGGCCAGCGCGAGCTGGGTCGCCAGCCTTGACGCCTGCGCCTTGGCCTTCGGGGCCCGCGCGCGGCGGGCGGGTGCCCGGTGCGCCTGCGCAGTAGGCGGCGGCGGCAGGGGGAGGTGGAGGCCGTGGAGCGGCAGCGGCAGCAGCGGGTCCCGGGACTGAGGCAGCAGCGGGGGCAGCGGCGGGCGGAAGCTGAGGTGACGAAGGCAGCGGCGGCGGCGGCGGTGGCGGCGGCGGCCGTTTCCCTCACGGTGGCGGAGACCAAGGCGGCGGCGGCGGACGGGGAGCGGCCCGGCCCCGGCCCCGGCCCCCTGCTCGTTGGCTGTGGCAGGGCCGCCGTGGGGCCGGCCCGGCTCCCGCCCCCCGCGGCTCCCCCTCCGGCTCCTCCTCCGGGGAGACGCCGGGGACCTGGCCCGGCCCGTACTCAGAGCGCTGCTGCAGCCGCCGCCGGGGGAGTCGGAGGCGGTGGCGGCGCCATGGGCGGCCTGGCCTCTGGGGGGGATGTGGAGCCGGGACTGCCGGTCGAGGTGCGCGGCTCCAACGGGGCCTTCTACAAGGTGAGGCGGCGCGCTGGCCGGGGACGCGGTCTTCAGCCCCCTCCCTCCAGCCAGAGCAGGGAAGAGTGGGGCGGGATCGACATTCTGGAGCTAAGCCCTGACCCTTAGAACCTGAGACCCACGCTCCCACCCGCGGCCGTCCTGGGGGGAGACCTCTAGAAGTTAACCCCTTCCTCTTGTTTTTGACCCCTCTATTACACCTGCTTTTACCCGCATCTCCGGGATTGAGCATCAGGGCATTATTGTACTTGGTTCAGCTCCCCTCCCAACCCCCCAGAAGAGACCCCATTTACCCAGCGTCTCGTTGACTTTTCCTGTCGCTGGTAGAAGATCTACCTTGGATCTGAATCACGTCTTCCCCACAGTCCAAGCACATGGAGAATTCTCTTTATTCTCCACTATTACCCCCTTGGGAAGGCCGTCCCATATTAGATCTTTTCATCTTCCTCGGAGAGGCCTCTGCTTACTGGCTCTGGAAGACTCACCCCACTTTCATCTTATATTTCTGTTCCCACCCCAAGGAGAAACGGTCAGAATCTGTTTATGACATTTAGTATCTCTGACCTCAGGAACTCTGGGCTGTAGCCGTCTAGTTGCCTCATAGCCATAAGGTGGCACCTTTTCTCAAGTCTCTCACCCCACCCCTTTATTCCAAGACTAGCTGGTCTACTGTTTTACCCAGGGATGGTTTTGTATTTGTCATCTCACTTTGACCTCATACATTTAGATCATTCATACAGTTTCTTCATCTTGAGGAGTGTAAGCTTCATATCCCTGATCTGTAAAAGGGGATCTCACAAGGATTCCATCTGTTAATCTTCTTCTTAAGGATTTCCACTTCTAGAAGACTTTTGGCCAACGCGCCCAGTTTGGGAATCCACTAGCCTTTTTTTAAAGGAGAAGGAGACTGTCTTTAAAAGATCCTTGTTTACTTCAGCTCCCCCGTTGCCCAGGATTGGGTTTTTTAGAACTCCTTTTATTACCACCTTTTAAATCTGTTCTGAATCTTATATTTTAGGACATTTTTTTCCCATTTAGATTAAGCCAGAGGGAGACCCCTCTTGCCTCTCAGGAATTTTTCTTTATGTGACTGTTGTTATTTTGAACCTCTTTGGACTTTATGCCTGGAATTGTCTCAGAGACTTTCCTGATTCCTGTCTTCTCTCATTTTACCCTGAGGAGCAAGAGCAGAGTTATCTTATCATAACATTACTTGTGAGGAGAAGAACCCCCTTTCCTTCACTTCCCCTCAAGCCTTTCCTCCCATAATAGACCTCTCCACCTTCGTGCCCTTGGAAATGACTTTCTTGAACTCCTTCCCTGTGAAGTCATATCTTGCTATAACTGGAAAGGGTCTCATATTTGCCCTTGGAGTAGGTTTCTGCCCCAACTTCGACTGGTAAGCTCAGTGTAGTCATTTTTGACCCATTCTAAATGCCTATTCATTTCTGCCTTACTTCCCTCACCAGATTTCTTTATATTCTTCAGTGCCTGTGGGTACCCACATCTATCTTAACTTAACCTCTCAATATAAGTCTTTAGCTTTTTATCCTAATATTTCTGTGTAATACCCAGAAACTACCTATTCCATTACCCAGCTAAGATGGAAGAAGGAAGCTCCCAGCTGATTCTTTCTGTCATTTTTTTCCTGCATACTTTCCTAACTCATGGGACTTTTTCTTCTAGCCTGCCTCCATAGCATTTCTGTTTTCTTTGGCAAAGTTTCTTAATTCCTTTCTGATTCTGATAGAGTGCATGTGTCTCTTATATCCTTTTCCCCCAAACTTGCATTACCTTTATTGAAATACCCTTCCTCATAAGATTTTAGCCTCATTTCCCACAGTATCTTGTCCTTCATCTGGGTCCTTCCCATCCCTAAGAAAAGTGATTCTTAAACTGAGCCTGAGATCAAGATATGATGTTTGCTTTTGTTCTAGGAAGCATGGGAGTCAGACACAGCTGGGAAAGATTGGTATCCAGTTCAAATTAACTGTGTGAGACTGCTGGGAAGGGACATGTTTCCCTTTCCACATATAAGTGTCCAACAGAAAATGTGTCTCTGAATCTTTCTCTTTTCTCCTGTGGGCTATGGCAGTGATAGACTTGATTGAGTGAATTGGGGCTAGGATGCTTTGAATCAGAGAATAGAGTTTGGACTTGAGCTGGAAGCCAGGTAATGTGGATTTTGTGTCCTGGCCACTTTAGCATTTTCTGCCCCATGCCTCAGTTGAAAACAACAGTAAATGCTTAAATTCAGACTAATCTTTCTTCAACGTTCAGTGCCATATAGATACTTGCCCAATCTGTCCTTGCTGCTGATTTAATATTCATGACTCAGCAAACTTCAGTGTGGTTCAAGGAGTGTTTACATTGCTTCTAGAACTATAAATTTGGGAAGGTTCTTTTCATCCCTCTCAGAATTGGGTCCTAGTGTTGTTGATCTTCTTCCAGGATAGAACTGCAAATGTCAGATCTGGGATCTAAGTTATCTTTTAGCTATCCCATCAGCTCTTCCTTTTCTGTCAGAACTTAATGTGTTTTGTTCTCTAAGCGGTGCTCTCCCAAATGAAATATCTGTTCACCTTCCAGGGCACAGTCATCCAACTTTCCAGACCTTACCTGGATATCCCAATTCCAATTTCTTTGTTAAGGAATATGGCATCCTCACCTTCAACACGTGATTTTTATCCAGACCCTTCCTGATTTTCTTCTAGAACTCCCTCCTTTATTTTGAGAACCCAGGACTAGAAGATAGGTTGAAGGTGGGACCTAATTTTGTATCTTATAATTTGAGGAAAGTGAAGTACTTAGGAACCTAGGACTCTCACTTCCTCTGTCCAGTCCTAGGCTCTATAAGCCAAAGCTCCATAAGCCCTGGCCATTGAATTGAATTGAGTTATCCTTTGGATCTAGGTAGCCTTCTAGAGATTCACTCAACTGCTCTTGCCCTCCTCTGCTTATCTTCTCAATGAGCATGGACTGAGCAGAACTAGGAGCTCACTTTATACCACTGGTATTTTTGGAGGAAAAATACTGGGGTAATGTGGGTGGAATTAAGGAGCAGAGACTGACTTGGAATGTGAAGTTGAGGAGAAAGCTTGTTTTGGAGAATCTTTGAAGGAAAAAGACCCTAGAAGTATAAGAATGAGTGACGTTTAGTTGAACTGCTGAGTTATGTGAGGGAAAACTCCATTCTGAGCTTTGCATTTCTGCCTTGGGATCATGGTAGCTTGAAAAACCAGGGTAATGTTGCTACCTCTGCCTGAGGGCCAACCCTGACATGTTGGAGGAGAATTGGATTAGAGCTTTAGACATATCCTTTGTGAATGAGTGTATCTAGGAGTGGGGATCTCTTTACAAAAGAGGCAGGCAAGTGATTCTCTTCCACTATGTTTTATCTCATCCCTGAAATGTTTTGAAAATAGCTAACTCTCTCTTGATAAACTGTTTCTAAAGCTTAGAGATAGACATTTTGGATAAAGAATTGGAAAAAGTCAGCTGTAGAGGCTAGATGAAATGTTTAGAGAAATCCTTATAAAGGAAGAAAAGAGGAGGACACTTAAAAAGGAGCTAAGGAAAAAAGAAGAAAAAGAAAAAAAAAAAAGGAGCTAAGAGAAGAACCCAAAAGGGAAGAGAGGGATTCGGGCAAATAGAAGATGTGAGTGGAGAAGAGTAGGAATGGGTATTGATGGAGCTGAATGAAGAGTGGAAAAAATATTACAGAAGAAGGGAATGGCAGAGAAGGCTTAAAGCATGGGTAAGTAAGAGGCTAGGCAGTACCAGGAGTACTAATGCTGTGGGCAGAAGTAAGGCTCTAAGTAGTAAGACTCCATAACAAGATCCTTTCCCGAAAGAAGAGAAAGATGGCTGGTATCAAGAGTGAAATTTTAGGTTTAGATTTAAGGAAAAAACAGTGTATTAAGTGTTTATGATTGATCAGTTCTCTGAGGTGGGAGTGACACAAGTGTACATTTTGGGTGTTTTCTCTCCTAAGCTCATATTTTCTTCCTACCTGCAAAGCTCAGGAATTGTTCTTCATATATTAGCTTTTTGAAACCCCTAATTTTTAAAAAAATCTAATGAGGCATAATTGACGTACAATGAAGTACACCTATTTAAAGCATACAATTTGTTAAGTTGTGACATATATATAAAACAAACCATCGCCACAATTTCTATCAGTCCCAAAAGTCTTCCACCAACCACCAATGCCTTTTGTTACATTAGTTTGCATTTTCTGATTTTTGACAGAAGCGAAAAGGCAATTCAGTAGAGAAGGGATAGTCTTTCAACACATTGTGCTCAAAGAAGTGCATATTCATAGGTTAAAAATGAAGTTTGATTGTATCTGGCACCATGTACAAAATTTAACTCAAAATGGATCATTGACCTAAATGTAAAATAAAAACTATAAAACTCTAGACAAGGACGTTAGGTAAAGATTTCTTAGATATAAAACCAAAAGCTCAGATACAAAAGAACAAGTTGAAAAATTGGACTTACTCAAAATTAGGGATTGCTAATTTTGATAATGTGAAAAACAAGAGAGAAGGTAGGAAAATTGGGAGCACAGGATTGAACGCATAGCTTTGGCTTCCTCAGTGAAGACAGAAAATAGGAGGTGGGGAATTCCCTGGCAGTCCAGTGGTTAGGGCTCAGAGCCTTCACTGCCTTGGCCAAAAAAAGAGAGAGAGAGAAAATAGGAGGTAGACCAGCGATTCCAGCTATTCAGTCATCCCTGTTCCTCTCCTTTGTCATCATCTCAAGTTTGGGGTCTTCTACAAATTTTATTACTCTTTTCAAATTCTTAGCATTTGTCCTAGCATTTAGAAATCTCACATCTTTTATTTATTTATTGGGCCGCACCGCTCAGCTTACAGGATTGCAGGATCGTAGTTCCTGACCAGGGGTTGAACCCTGGCCCACGGCAGTGAAAGTCCTAACCACTGGACCATCAGGGAATTCCCTCACATCTTTTAAATCCTAATTTTTCCTTTAGTAAGTTGTGTTTGTTTTGAATTTCTCCAGTGTTCTGATTATTTTCTTACGACCCAGGCATCAAGGCACCAAGTTCGCCCAGGCCTCTTGCTGTATTAGGAGCTAGACCCTTCCTCTCTTGGCAGATCCTGATGTCCTCTAGGTGTTCCAGGACAACCTCACACTGTCTCATGGGATATTCTTAGCTATGCTGAATGTTGTTGGTATTTTAATTGAACTCTGGCAAGCTGCTCAGCACTGCGTGAGGCAGACAGATAGGGAGGCCTCTGTGGGAGCCGTAGGAGACCACTAGTTTCCCGGCTGTTCTGATGCAGGTGATGTTTCTCCCTTCTACTTAATTTCTGTCTCATCTTATTTCCGGATTTTGCAACATTTCTTGCTACCTCAACATTCGTATTCCTTCACCAATACAGCTTTTTCTAGCCCTGTTTTTAGATTGCTTGTATCCCCATCTAAAACTCTAGTTTAAAAAAAGAAAAGAAAAAAAGGAGTTTTCTGGTGGCCCAGTGGTTAGGACTCTTGGCTTTCACTGCTGTGGCCCCGGGTTCAGTCCCTGGTTGGGGAACTGAGATGCCGCAAGCCACAAGGTGCGGGCAAAAAGAAAGAAAAAAAAAAAGAAAAGCAAACAAAAAAACTCTAGTTTAAGGCCCTCTAAAACTGTCTGTTCCCTTGATGGCTGAGGTGGTGGTTGATTGTCTTTTTTTTTTTTTTTTACTTTGTTCTAAAATCCATTCTAGGGCTTTGTGAAGGATGTCCATGAAGACTCTGTCACCATCTTCTTTGAAAACAAGTAAGACCTTGGGAATAGAGAATCCAGCATACTAGGTCCTAGAAGGAGAGTGGAGAAGAGGGGGCGGCTGAGTCCCATGAGGCATGTATAATAGGTGGGGGAGAGCCAAGGGTTTGGGTGGGCAACTTATATGGATCCCAGGAGAGGAAATGGTGAGAGTGGGGGTCATTTGACTCCATATTTAGATTCTAGCAAGAGATGGAAGGCACCACTATGGAGCAGGGCCTGGAGTTTAGCGTCTAATCACCAGGGAAGGTGGAAAATGCCCAGTGGAGGAAGTAACCTCTTCCTGAAGAAACGGGCAACCACACTAGCCTGAATAGCTTTCATATCACTGTTTTCCCTTGCAGCTGGCAGAGTGAGAGACAAATTCCTTTCGGGGATGTCCGGCTACCACCTCCAGCTGACTATAATAAGGAGATCACAGAAGGGGATGAAGTGGAGGTAAGGTCGTTGGAGTCCACCTTTTCTAAATGTCCCTTTTCCCAGGATTCTGCATCTCCCTTACCCTGATACCAGTACCCTAGGCTCCTCACTGGTTGGTTCACGCTCCTTCCTCCATCCAGCTAGGCAGCCTGTGGAAGAGTGAAATGCAGCAGTTTTCTGTCCATCATTGCTGTGATCAGTCAAGCTCTCAGGGAGCTTCCTGTTTTCAGGAGATTCACTTTTCTTCCATTTATGATAACAGCATCTAAAATCCAGTGTTCTCTGATTTTAATTAGCAGCTCCTTCCTCTAGATTCCTTTATCTTAGTTTAGGATGCCTCCCAAGTGTCTTAATGCTCATTCCATTCTTGATGTTTTTGGATGGTCCTCAATATCTCTTTTCTTTTCAACTTCTCTTCAGGTTTATTCTCGAGCCAATGAGCAAGAACCTTGTGGCTGGTGGCTGGCCCGGGTGCGGATGATGAAGGGAGATGTGAGTGATTGTCAAGGCCTTTGGAGAACTGCTGAAACACATATTTTAGTCAGAGAAAGGTGGGAGATAGAAACTCAGGTCATCCACAGCTTCTCCTTTCTTTCCTTCTGCCAGTTCTATGTCATTGAATATGCTGCCTGTGATGCCACTTAAAATGAGATTGTCACCCTGGAACGGCTTCGGCCAGTTAATCCCAATCCCCTTGCAACCAAAGGCAGCTTCTTCAAGGTTACCATGGCTGTGCCTGAGGATCTGAGAGAGGCGTGAGTGTCTGGGATGTCGGGAGTGGGGGGCCCTCTTTACGGTCCTCATCTCTGCCCTTGTTTGTCCCAGCCTCCGCTCCCAGTTTCAGTGTTCTGTGTTCCTTAGGCCCTCTAGAGTCCCTTTTGCTCCCAGTTCCTCTGTTTCCTCATCCCTGTTCTTTTACTGCAGTCCTTATTTTTCTCAGTCCCTCTCTCTCTCCCCTTCAACTGTACTCTACACTCTGCCCTCTGAGCACGGTTCTCTTTCTCTGCAGCTGCTCCAATGAAAACGTCCATAAAGAGTTCAAGAAAGCATTGGGAGCAAACTGCATCTTTCTCAACATCACAAATCGTGAGCTCTTCATCCTGGTGAGTTTATTCTGCCTGAATTTCACCTAAGCCCTTTTCCCCTTTTAACAACTTTGCAAGAAGAGAAGAGCCAAAATGTGCTTATATTTATTTGTCAGAGAGGACTTTATTGCTCCTGACCTCTGTGGACCCAGGTTAGCCCTACCTTTCCTTAGTCTTTCTCATGTATGACCTTAATTCTGATTCCCCCTAAAGCCACCTCAGCACCCCTTCTCCCTAGCCAGAGGCCTGGTCACTAGGGCTAGGTTCTGACTGGCCAACAAGGGGCAAGAGGCAGCTCTTTTAGGGTTCTCTAGGCCCCTAGTCTCCAGCTCCCCTCAACATATATACTTCTCCCTCTATGCAAAGGCTGGGGGAAACTCTAGCATTCTGACTCATGCCTCTGCTCTCCTCCTCATGCCCTGAATGGACCCCATAACCAACCCAGCCCCTTCCCCTCTTCTTCCAGACCCCCACCCCCACCCCCACCCCCACTCCAGGGTTAAAGCTGCAGCCTGTTGCCGAGGTAGCATTGCGGGTCAGCATCCTGTCGCCCGGCAACCGGCTGCAGAATCAGGCACCTGTCCCTGGATTTGCCCCTCCAGCATCCCCTCCCTGTCTAGCCCCTGCCTCAAGGCACCTTAACTTCTGAGGGGAGAAATGGAGAGGGCCTGGGGTGCAGGGGTCTCCCCCACTACACAAATCCTGCTAGAATGAGATGTTGAAGGGAGGGTAAGGTGCTGGGCTTGTGCAGTCCCAAGAAAGACCCAAGTCTGGCCTGGGGTGGGAGTTCAGTGCCATGAAATTACAGCTCAGGAGTGATTAACACGTATAAACAAACCCACCACTTCCTGCTAATTAATGACTTGGTATTTTTATTTTCTCTTCCTTGTCTATCTCATCCCTTCCAGGGAGGTGGGAACTGGGACTCCTGAGTCCCTGAGGAGAACCTGCCTGGGAGGGATAAACAGCTGGAAGGGGAAGTACTGTACGTACCGTACTGGGTCTGGGGAGCTGACCCTCCTTCCCCTCTGGCGGTCCTAGACATTTAACACATCTGGACCTCACCCCGGCCTCAGACTTTTCCCTCATTGTGACCCCACCACCTGCCCCATTATGACCCAGTCCTTCTCCCCCTCCCCCACCAGAGGAGTCTGGCTCCCAGTGACTATGTGGAGGCCGGGGGGCCCAGGCAGGCCTGGGCCCCCCGGCCATGGGTGAGCGAAGCCACTACCGAGCCCAGCCGTGCTCTGGCACCAACCCCAGGAAATGCCAGGACCTAGGAGACTCAATTCTTCTGATCCTGGGCAGCTTCATCTTGCTCAACGTGGGGATCAACGTGGTGACTCTGGTCAGGGCAGGATCTGGGCAGCGGGGTTGGGGGAGCCCTGGGGTCTTGAAGGGGCTGAGGTGGGAGGGCTGCTGGGGTGTGGCCGGGCAAGGGTTGGATTTCAGGGCTCACCCTGCTCCCGGCCTCCCCCCTCCCCCTGCTTCCCTCAGCTCCGGAGGCATCTGAAGAGCTCCTTGCGGACACTTTTCCGTCATGTTTTCCCCAAAGGTGAGTGGGCGCCAGCGTGGGCTCAGGGGATGTGGGCCTGTCCCCTTTCTTCTATCCCTGCCTCGATTCTCAGCCCCTCAGGAACCCAGGCCCTGTCCCATCTCGCCTTTCCCCGCAGACAAGCAAGCCAGCTGTGTAGGCAGCCATCGCATGTGCATGCGCTGCTCCGTGGATCCCAAGAAGCTGCGCTCAAGAGTTTCTTCCCGCTTCCGCCATCGCCCAAGCTTCCTGCTCGGGCACCCAAACCACCTTGACTCGTGGATACCAGACTCAAAAGATGAGAAGGCTTCTGGGTGCTGCTGGATGCCGCCTCAGTGTGGACGGGCTGGGGCTCCCACGGAGGCTCCACGGGGACTGTGGAAGGAGGGGGTAGTGGGAGCTGGCGAGGCCCCTCCGGTCACAGCCTTAAAGTCCCGAGCCACCTTTTACTCCAGGCAAGAGACATCTTCCAAGCTCCGCAGGATGAGCAAGGTGGACGTGCTTCCAGGCCGCCTGCCCCAAGAGAGCAAGACGAAGACCCCAGACTATGACCCAGCCCAGGCTCCAGCCCGGGCCCAGACCCGCCCCCCAGTTCAGCCCCCTGCGCATGCTCCTGCCAACGCCCAGACCTTCGCCTCAGCCCACCCCCCTGAGCACACCCCCCCCCCACCCCAGGCCGAGACCTGCTCCCGAGGCCACGCCCATGAGCACACTTCCGCCCAGGCCCAGGCCTTCTCCCCAGTGGACCCCACTGGGCACACTCCTGCCAAGGCCCAGAACTTTTCCTCAACCCACCCCTCTGAGCACGCCCCACCTCAGGCCCAGACTTGCTCCACGTTCCACCCCCCTGAGCACACCACCCCCCAGGCCCAGACCCCCTCCCCAGCCCTCACCCCTGAGCACAGCCCTGCCCAGGTCCATGGCCCTGAGCATACCTCAGCCCATACCCCAGCCCAGGCCCAAGCCCAGGCCCCCTCAAATGCCTCAACCCAGTCCCTGGGCCACACTTCTCTCTGCACCCTGACCCATGCTCATCTGACCTATACCCATGCCAACACTCTGGTCCCTCCCCCACCTTCGGCCCCAGTCCCTCCCCCAACTTCTGCCCCTGCTACTACTCCTGCCCTAGCCCCTACACCAGCCCCTGTCCCGATCTCTGCCACAACCTCTGTCCCAGTGCAGGTCATGGCCCTGACGACCACTCCATTCCCTTCCACCACCCCGACCCCCATCCTAGCTTCTATTCCCTCTACCTTGTCTGCCTTCAGCCAAGGCCTCTCCTCCGGCCAGGTGGTCTACGATGCCCGCAGGGTAAAGCAGAACGTGGTCCATGTGTGTCCCCCTCAGAACTCTGGGTACTCCAGAAAGGACTTGGGTACCGTCTGCAGGCCCCAAGAGGGGCATGGTCTGGTGAGCTCTGGTACAGCTGAGCAAACACTGAAGCAATGTAGTGGGGACAGTGCCAAGCCCTCCACAGGATCCATACTGGGTTACCTGGAGTTGGGGAATATGGAATGGAAGATCTCAAATGATGCCAAAGACAAATTTGTGCAGTCCAAGACCTTCCCTTACTGCAGCTTCCATCCTTGCAGTTCTGAGAAGAGAAACACGGACCCCCAGGCTCCAGTCTACCCCAAATTCCTGGTGTACTCCAAGGATGCTGCACCTTCTCAACCTTGCTTCCATTCTCCAACCAGTGCCCAGAGCTCACCATGCGCCATGCCTCCACCATGCACTCTTTCTCTGCCTCTTGTTTCTCCCAGATCCTTTGTCCTTCATCAACACAGCAACCACCACAAGCCCTCCGCCTTAATACAACCCCCCACCTTTCCCCCAACCTCCAAGTCTCCTCCGTCTGTCCTCTCTTCCCAGGGCCCCATCCCTCCCCAGTTAGCCACTACGTCCCAAACCCCAAACCAGCCCCAACCCCCTGAACTTCGTGAGAGTCTAGGCCTCAACCAAGGCTCTGTCCTCCAAAGGACCCCAGGCCCTGCAAGAGAGTGTAGGGTTTCCAGAAACCCAGGCCTTACCCCAAATCCAGGCCTCCACAAGAACCCTCTAGGAACTGACTCTGTCCAAGCTTTGGGCCCACATCAGACCCGAAAGTTATTTAGATCTGAGGCAGTTCCTCGAAAGGAGGATGCAGGGCAGCACATACCATGGACTTCTGTCCCACCCAGTCAGAACTCCTGCTCTCCCAAGGCTCAGGTGACCTACAATGACCTGCAAACCTTCTCAGAGGTACCTGTGCTGATTGAGCTGCAATCATCCTCCCGGCGAGCAGGCAGCCAAGACTGGGTGTACCACGCCATGGATACAGTTCCTCCAGCCTGCCAGAACTATCGCCAGATGTCTACGCCTCCCAAGACCAGCTGGAAGCCCTACTGTCCTGGGTCAGGCACCCGGCTAGGGCATGTGGTCTTTGACGCCCGCCAGAGACAGTTCAGAGCGGGCAGGGACAAATGCGAAGCTCTGTCTCCCAGGCGCCTTCACCGAGAGACATCCAACAACTCACCGGAGACCATCAAGGTGTGGGGATATCAGGGGACAGATATGCATGAGGAATAAAGAGACAAGAGAAGTGTTCTGTGGTTGTGTGAGGACATCCACCCCAGCCCCATCCCACAGGGCCTGATGAGGACCTAAACTATCCCTGCTTTCCCTCCATCGCTGTCTAGCTAAATCCGTTATCCCCAAGGCCCTAGAGCTGCATTGTCAATTACAGTAGCCACTAGCCAAATATGCCTATTAGAATATAAACTAGTTAAAATTAAGGAAAAGTAATTCTGTTAAAAATTAAGTTAAAAAGTTAAAAATTCTCTTCCTCAGGGAACAGAATTTCCCTGGCGTCCAATTCTGTTCCCTGGTGGTCCAGTTGTTGGGACTTGGTGCTTTCACTGCTGTGGCCGGGGTTCAATCCCTGGTCGGGGAACTCAGACCCTGCAAGCTTCATGGCTTGGCCAAAAAAGGAAAAAATTCTGTTCCTCAGTGTCATGATCTTCTAAGTGCTCAGTAGTCACATGGAGCTAGCGGATACTGTATTGGACGGCACAGGTTTAGAACGTTTCCATCATCATGGAAAATGCTATTGGAGAGCAGTGCTTTAGAGTTTAGAGCAATTTTCCTTTCCCTGTCACCCACCCCCAGCATCTTAAAGCTCCCCCAGAGCCCAGAGAACTTCGTTCTTTTTAGGGTGGCTCAGAAGCCACCCTCTGGGGAGGAGGTAAGATGTAGGCACGGACACCCAACGCCTGATTTCCCCAGACTGTGAGAAAGAGCCCAGGCTTCAGTTTTCCTGATCTGGTCTCTTGGGACACGACCAGAGGTATGGAAACTTGCCTCCCCCGTTCTGGGCTGTGTTTGGGGCTCTTGGTTACTGAGGGAGAAGACCTCTCTTGGTCAGTGACTAGGAAACCTTGTGTTTTAGGCTCCCCAAATTGAGCCTTGGATTCTGACGGTCCCCTCCTTCATAGGCCTCTAAGTTTTTCGAGGTGTCTCCACTTAATTTTCTTGCCCATGGACTTAGGCCTAGTTCACTGTGGAGACAGACCCCTGGGAAAAAGGAATGTAAGAATCCCTGGTCCAGCATGCATTGGTCTAATCTGTGAGCGTGTCTCTGGTGTCCTATCTTTCTGTCCTATTATTCTGGCTCCTAGTTTCAGCCTGGACTTAAGCTGTGTCCATGATAGCACTGGCCGCTGAAAGCAATTTCCTTCCCCTCATAATTTTTCATTGCCCTGCCCTAGCCCAGCTGGAGTTTCCTCTGGACTTGATTTTCAGTCCTGATAACTCTTCTGTATACACACATAAACTGCGAGATTGCAAAGTGTTTTCCCTGCCACCGCTTGTGTGTCTGAGGTGGGCAACACTAATATGTCCCTTCCCTGAGTCAGATGTCCGTCCCTGGGTCACTACATGCACACTATCAGTGTGTTCTTGTCTAACATTACCACCACCGATTCCAAGGAGATACGTCCCAGCGGGAGAGCCCATTCCCAACACCTCTCTGGCTCAGCTCTGACCTTGGACAAGTCATGTGCAACCTTTCTAGGCTTGCAGTCTCACCTCTAAAATGAAGTTATAATTGCATGCAAGAACCCTTCTAGATTTAAATGACCAGGGCTCCTCTACTCCCAAGTGAGATGTAGAGTCCCCTATTTCTCCGCATGCCCTAGTGTATGTCCCTCCTTATAGTATGCTATTCAGATCCATCCTATTAGGCCTCTGTTCTAACCCCAAGGAGTGTTTGTGCGGTTGACCTGGTTTTGTAAAGACACAGAATAGTTTAATCTGCATAGAAACTACAACTTCCATCAGGCACTACTTCAACGGAACCGGAAAGGATGTGGCCCCAACGCCCTGGTAGTTTTGAAGACAAACTACAACTCCCAGGATAGCCGCGGGATCTCTGCAGAGCGAAAGGATGGACTGAACTCTGACTGGAGGCCGAGCTGGTCCGGAACCACCCCGACAGCCTCCAGAAAGGGGCGTGGTTATAATTTAGGGGTGTGGCCTTGCAGGCAGCAGGAAGAAGTTACCTGTTGAATCTTCCTATCCGTTCTCTTCCCAGCCTTTGTAGCTACCCCTAAGAGGGAAGCCGTAAACCACTAGCCTCTTCTGAAAAAGAGGTAAGGGGACGTAGGCAAGGGGCAGCGAAGGAGGCTACTGCATTCCTTAGGAGGGGCCAAACAGCTACTTTCTACCTGCTGAGTCAGGTGAACCGTTCCATGGGGGCGGGGACCAGCATATGAGAAAAGGGCAAGGACGGAGGAGGTGTTTATTTGTTCCCTTTCAAGACTAAATTTAGGGCCCTTCGTCTGCAGACCCATTGGCGGACTGTGCCTTGGGAACCCTCTTGGCCTCTGGAAGAGAAAAGAACGGGGGCCAGTTTTCCGCAGCAAAAGGAACGGCCCGTCTGGGCTTCCTCCCGTCTGTGTATTTCCTAGCCCCAAAACGACAGAGCCATATGGCTTCCGCGGTCTGGGGGAGTGCTCCCTGGTGGGGCCCACCGCCCCCAGCCCCAGCCCGGCCGCTCACGGACATCGACTTCTGCTCTGGGGCGCAGCTGCAAGAACTAACCCAGCTGATCCAGGAGCTGGGTGTGCAGGAGAGCTGGAGTGAAGGTCCCAAGCCAGGACCAGATCTCCTCCAGGCCAAGGACTTTGTTTTCTCTTTGCTTGGTAAGTAACCCTCCCAGCCTTCGGGCGGGAACTTGCAGCTCTCAGCTCCGCCTCACCCCGCCCCGGCTCTGGATCACGCCTTTACGATCCCTTCTCTTTCCTTAGGTCTCGTTCACCGCCGGGACCCTCGCTTTCCTCCTCAGGCAGAGCTCTTGCTGCTTCGTGGCGGGATTCGCGAGGGCTCCCTGGATCTGGGGCCTGCGCCTCTAGGTCCCTACGCTCGGGGACCTCACTACGACGCCAGCTTCACCCTCCTGGTGCCCGTGCTTTCGCTAGATGGCACTGGGCAGGAGCTGCAACCGGACGTGGGATCCTGTTACGCATGGCTCTTCCTCCCAGAGCAAGTACGCGGAACCTCGGTCCGGGAGGCATGGCAGGATTGCCTAGGACCCCCAGTCCCAGGAGGACGTGATTCGATCTACCCAGCCCAAAGCAAACAAACTCCCAAGGATCCACAAATCTCCGTGGACCAGCTGCACGGTGACGTCACTGAGCCTGAGGCACACGAGTCTTTGGAAAAATCACCTAGTAATGATTCAGTGCCAGAATTGCCTCAACAAGACGTAACCGATGTTGACTTTCCCTCACCACTGAAAAAAACGAATGGTGACGTCACCAAAGCAGCCGACGTTAGCCCAGTGCCACAGCCGTCGGAGGCTCGGGAGGCATGGCCCACATTGTGCCCCGCCCAGGTGGCTGCCTGGTTCTTTGCTTCGCTGGCTGCGGTCGCTGAGTCCCTGTTTCCGGTCCCGGGTGCCCCGCGCTTGGTCCACGCAGCCCGCCACGCGGGGGTCACCACCATCCTCCTGGCTACGCCTGGGCCCCCGCGCCGCCTCCTGCTTTTCGACTTGATCCCCGTGGTGTCCGTGGCCGGCTGGCCCCAGGAGGCTCGGAGCCACTCGTGGGCCGGCCCGCTGGCCTCGGAGTCGTCTTCCTTCTACCTGGTGCCCGGCGGCGGCGGCACAGAGCGGCCGGGCGCCTTCGGATGGCAGCTCTGCTTCGCCCGCCAAGAGCTGGCGCTCAAGACGCGCATACCCGTTCCCCTGCTGCAAGCGCACGCGGCGGCCCAGGCGCTGCTGCGCCCGCTGGTGGCCGGGACTAGGGTCGCGGCGCCTATCTCCTGCGGACGTTGCTCTACTGGGCGTGCGAGCGGCTGCCCGCGCTCTATCTGGCGCGACCCGAGAATGCGGGCGCCTGCTGCCTCGGGCTGCTGGATGAGCTGGGCCGGGTGCTCGAGGCCGGGACGCTGCCCCACTATCTTCTGAGTGGCCAAAAGCTCGGTGCGGGGGACGGCGCCGCTTCGCTGCTCCGGGCGTTGGCCCTGCTTCGCAGGGACCCTGCCCGCGCCCTGCGCGCCGCTGTGGAAGAGGCCAAGGCTGCACGCAAGGGGGGCGGCTTAGCCGGCGTGGGAGGCGGGGCCCATTAAAGACGCTGTTCCTACTAACCTGGAATGTGCTTCTGTTGGCCAGCGGGATGTGGAGGGGACTGCTCTCCCCTCACCTGGGAGACAGGCTGAGCGCCTTGGGCCCGAAGAACCCGTTCTAGAAGGCCTCCTCGCCGGTTCCTCCGCTTCCTCCCACCCTCCTCCCGCCGCATCCCTGGCACAGGTCGTTCCATTCTGGCCTCTCCACTTTCCAAATCTGTGGCCAGCACCCCTCCTGCTCCCATGCAGCCTCTGGCATCCATCTCCCGCCAGTTCTTATGGTCTTTTCTCTTAGGAGTCAATAGGGATGGGGGTAACATATTTGCTGAAAAAACGTGTAAAGGAGAAAGGTATGGAGACCAGGGACTGACCAATTTGTCTCACACAAAAGCAGAGATATTAAGGAGGCCGGATTTCACCCCAGGCTAGACCTCACCACCACCGCTATCTCTTCAGTTATTTCCCCCACCTTCCTCATCCAGTTCTGTCCTCCATCCCGGGCAGTAGGGTCCCTTTCTCCATTCTCGGGGCATCTGCCATTCCACCTATCTAAGCCCAACCTCTCCCCCCATCCAGAGTTCCATTCAGTGGAGTCGCCTCCTTGTCCCTCCTCCTCTGAACCCCGAGACATGCGAGACATGCGGCCTTGTCTTGGCTCCACCTGTCTCTAAGACCGTCCCCCCTCCCTGCCTCCAAGGAACCCCAGGGTTCCTCCCGCCCAGCTTCACCACCCCCACCTCTTTCCCGGAGTCTCCGCCCCCTGCCCCGCCCCCGGGCCGGCTCTGGGAGGAGGGGAGAGCTGCTGTCGCCGCCGCCGCCTCAGCTTCCCACAGCCGCTACCGCTGCCGCCGCTGCCGCCGCTCCGCTTGGTCCAGCCGCCAGGCCCAGTGCTCACTTCGCCAGACCCGGGCGCTCTGCGGAGACACCCTCACTCCTTCCTGGGGTCCGGGACGCCTAGCCGGGCGTGGGGGGAAGCTCCGCTTGCGGGGTACAGGGAGGGAGGAGCCTGGAACCGGAGCCAGCGCCAGCCGTCCCCGGATCGACAAGACAGGACAGGTTGAGGGGCGTCGGGGAAGGAAGAGGGGGTGCTATAGGCAGTCCCGGGGAGGACAAGGAAGCCCTGTCGCAGAAAGCTCTGATGCACTCTGACTTATAGCGGGTCTGTTCACATTTGGGGACCCGTGACAACGTGGGTGCACTCCTCTCTCGGGGGGCTGGTTGGATTGGAGGGCGTGGGATCTAAACAGCACCAGCTGTCCCCGGGGAAATTAGGGGCTGCCAGAAAAAAACAAAAAAGCCAAAAACCTATGCTCCTTATTCCGAGGTGACAGAGGGCCCTCCAGACAACCACCTGGTGTAACCACTAGGAAGGGCGGATTTGGAGGTGACTTCAAAAGGAGTGGAGGGTAACAAGGTGAGGAAAGGGGCTCAGCAGCTGGAACCCTGTGCCACTAGAAATGGGGGTGACTTGGTAAAAACCGGTATCGTCCAGAGACAGGGTCTGGGAACCTCTTCTTGCTGATTGGCGACAGTCTGGATATTTCAAGGCATCGTTTTTGGGGGATTTCAGTGAAAAAAAGTGGGGGATTCTTCACTTAGAGGGTGGCAAAGGAAAAGACACCAAGGTTGGGTTCTTCCTAGACACTGGCAGCACCCCAGCAGGGGTGGGGTGAGCTAATACCCCCAAAGCTAAGGACCCACACCCTTAAAATTACAAGAGTGGCTTTGGCAGGAGTGCAGGGCCCGGAAATAGGGTGGAAAGGTGCCTGGGGATATTGGAACCACATCCTGGAAAATGTGAGGGTCTTGGCTTTGGGATAGTGTTAGTGGGGGACAGGGACACTGGAGATCAGAGAAGGGGGAGTTTTCTGTGGGGGGCAAAGGTCGAGGGTGGGGTCAACTGAGAGGTACATAGGCTGCTGGGTCTGGCGAAGCTAGCACGAGGCCCAAGGGTGGGAGCTGGTGCCTGGGGTGGGGGTCGTCTAGGGCTTATCCTCAGGTCCCGTGGGTGAGGCGGCGAGTCGGACCGGAGAGGCAAGACCATGTCCTGGTGAGCTAGCGGGCTTCTCTGGGGGGGGGGCCCAGCGCGCTCCGGGAGCCTGCCGGTTTTGGGGTGTCTCCTCCCGGGGCGCCATGGCGGCACCGGCCAGCAGCCTGATCCGGCAGAAGCGGGAGGTCCGCGAGCCCGGGGGCAGCCGGCCCGTGTCAGCGCAGCGGCGCGTGTGTCCCCGCGGCACCAAGTCCCTTTGCCAGAAGCAGCTCCTCATCCTGCTGTCCAAGGTGCGACTGTGCGGGGGGCGGCCCGCGCGGCCGGACCGCTGCCCGGGTGAGTGGCTGGGGCGGGGTCTCCGGGCCGGGGGTCTCTCTGCCTGGGAGGTTGAGGCCAGGGACTCGGAAGAGCGGGGCCCGACTGACGGCGGCTCCCCGAAAGTGAAAGGGGGTGCGCCTGGACCACAAGCTCTCGGCCAGACGATGCCTCAGTTTCCCTTCTCTCTCGCCCATAACCCCGAGTCTCCTTGCTTTCGAGGGCAAGGGGAAGGCTTGAGGGGCTAAGCCTGGTGCCCCGAAGCCTGGCAGCTCCCGCTCGCCCCCCCTCCCAACACACGAGTCCCCATCCCCACCGTCCTCTGCCTACGTGCGGTCTCTCGCGATTCTTTCAATGCCGAGCGGAGGGGCCTGGGGGTTCCGGACGCCTGGGTCACCCCGAGGGTTTCTGCGGCTCCGGCAGCCCCGCCCCCGCCCCGCTTCTCCCGCTCCTCCGAGCCTTGGCTCCGTTCCTCCTCGCCGAGCTTGCCTGGCTCGGTACCAATCTCCCCAGCTCTCCCCGGGGTGTCCTTGCAGCTACCTCGCCAGTCCGCCCCTCCGTGCGCCCTCCTCCCGTGACCTGCACTTCAAGAAGGGAGCTGGGCACTCCCCCATGACCGCCTACGCGACTCCGAAACCGGGTCCCACGGGCTCAGGGGACCCTCTGCCGCGAGCAACTCAGACAACACTACACGGCTGGATACCCGCACGGAGACTGGGGGTCGTACCATCTACGAGGGGGTACCGGGAACTCGGCCGCAAGCGCCGGGGGAGGAGAGTTGTGAGGGTTAGCGTGTGGTCCCCGTCCAGGTGCGACAGGCGGGAAGTCCCTCTGGCCTCGCTCCCGCCCGCTCCCAGCTCCCCTAGGGGGAGACGCCCCCGCCCCCCGCTGGCGTCCTCCTCCCCCCGCCGCCGGCCCTCCGCAGTGGTACGGTCCGCAGCCCACCCTTTGAGTGGGACCCAGCCCCCACGTGAGTCAGCCTGCCTCACCAGCTCCCTGGCCCCCTCCCCCATTTCCTTGGTTTGCTACCGAATATCCCCCATCCCAGGCGGGTTACCTGGCTGAAGGGGAGAGGCTGAGCCTCAGGGAGGGCTGGGCCCCCGCGAGCCAGCAGACTGACAGACAGACAGACAGACAGACAGACAGGTGGGTCAGTGTCAGACAGGCCGGCGCTGGGCCAAGGCGAGGCCCGCGAGAAGCGAGCGGCAGCCGCAGCAGCAGGTGCTGAGTCAGCGTCAGGCCCAGTCCCACCCCCACTCCTGAGGGGGCGCCCCTACCCTGGGGTCACCTTACTGCCCCCCACATTCGCAAACACACTGCCGCTTCAGCAGCTCTGCCTGTCTCCCTTTGTCCTCTGCCTTTCCATGTATCTCTCCCCTTCCTCTACCTTCTTCTCCCCTCCCCCCATTCTGGTTGAGCTGTAGAGTAGGAATTAAGCCTTTAAATAAATTTCAGTCAATTAAACTGAAAGCTGGTTAGAGGAAGCAGCTTCCTCTGGAGTCAAAGAGAGGTGGGAGAGACCTTGCTTAGAGGGTCAGGGAGCTGGGGCCCTGGGACCCTCTTCCTTCCCTCCATCCTCCTTTCTTTCTCTCCTCTGATCCCGCCAAGTGTAGCAATGTTTCTGGGAACAGAGATGTCATGTTCCAAGATGAATGTCTCTTTCTCCAGAGCCTCAGCTCAAAGGCATCGTCACCAAACTGTTCTGCTGCCAGGGTTTCTACCTCCAGGCGAATCCCGACGGGAGTATCCAGGGCACCCCAGAGGACACCAGCTCTTTCAGTGAGAGGGGAAGCCAGCTGCTGGGTGGGAAGGGGGAGAGCAGGCATAGGGGATGACAATCCTATTGTGGCTTCAGGTTCTGTTGTTTTCAGTCTGGCTCTTTGACCCCGCAAAGGAAGAAGTAGAGCTGGGACCAGAATTGAGGGGGGGCTCAGATGGGGATCGGAGGCTTGGGGTACTGATACCCCTTCTCTCCACCCCCAGCCCACTTCAACCTGATCCCTGTGGGGCTCCGTGTAGTCACCATCCAGAGTGCCAAGCTGGGTCACTACATGGCCATGAAAGCTGAGGGGCTGCTCTACAGCTAGGTGAGACAAGGGGGCAGAGTGGCCTGGAGTCAGGGGACTCCCCTAGCTACAGCCTTCCCAGCTACAGGTATTTTGCAGCTCAGGGCTTCCTCTCCCTCCAGCTCTTGCCGACACCCTGTCCTCACTGCCCGCTCCCAAGCACCTCCTCTAGGGTCCCTCCAATCCCTTCTCCTCCAATAGCCTCCTAAACACCCCCAGGCTCTTTGAATGTCCAACTCTTTCAACCTTTTAGACCCCCTGTGTCTTCTCCAACCTCCTCTAGACCTCATTATTACTCACTTCCCCAGAGTCATTCAGGATACTGGGGAAGGATTCAGGAACTCCTCCAAGCAGAAATTCCCTCCAGGTCCCCTGGATGGTGAGAGGTTGGGAGTAGAGCAGAGAGAAGTTATCTTCTTATTCCAGGCCCCCAGAAGTCTAGTTCCTGGCCCTCGGGGGCCACCAGACTCTTCCTCATCCTCCCTTTCTCCCAGTTCCTGCGTGGGCTCAGAAGTTGGCTCTCCCAGTCTCAAACGTATGGATTATATCCTGCCTTGTTCTTCCCAGGGCTCCCTTCTGTTCAGTGATGTGTCTTTTTGTCTTTCTGTCTGTGTGTGCCTTTCTGGGTCTTTGTCTCCTCAGCCACATTTCACAGCTGAGTGTCGCTTTAAGGAGTGCGTCTCTGAGAATTACTATGTCCTGTACGCCTCTGCTCTCTATCGCCAGCGTCGTTCTGGCCGGTCCTGGTACCTGGGCCTGGACAAGGAGGGCCGAGTCATGAAGGGAAATCGAGTCAAGAAGACCAAGGCAGCCGCCCACTTTGTGCCCAAGCTCCTGGAGGGTGAGTATGGACCCCCAGGGAAGAGGTGGACCACATGGGACGGTATTGACCTTGACATGGACGTTTAGTGACACACAGCTAAGGGGCTGTAAGTGTTTTAAGAGGACACATGCTATGACAGGTCAAGCCAGGAAGGCTCTGGCCTTTGGAGGTTTGGGAAGCTCTCCTTCTGTGGGTTCCCAGAGGAGGATTGTAGGGGAAGGGAGCCCTTTCAGAGCTCTCTTGGTGCCTAACTCTCCTTCCTGCTCCTCTCTCTCCCCTTCACAGTGGCTGTGTACCGGGAGCCTTCTCTCCACAGTGTCCCTGAGACCTCCCCTTCCAGGCCCCCTGCCCCCTGCCATGCAGTCCCCGGACTGGAGGCTCCCTGCCCTCGCCACCACCACGGCCTGTCTCCCAGCCCTGCTTCTGGCCCTGCTCTCACCCCTGCTGCCACGCTCATGCCCTGAGCAGCCAGGTCCCACCAGGTGCTCTACCCAGAGGGAGCCTAGGGGCCGGCCGTGACTTCCGGGGCTGCTGAGACCCTCAGATCCTTGGGCCCGGGAAAGGGGTCAGAGAGGGGGATGTCTGAAAATGGTCCTGGCTGATCACTTCTTTCCTTCCACACTCACACCCTCCAAAGCCTTTTCCCGAGATGGCGCGGGGGGTTCCAAAACTGACAAAGCCAGGGCATAAATCTTCTGCACCCCGGGCTCAGCCAGTTCCTGGAGCCCTTTGCCCTTTTCATGGCCACCAAGCCATAGATTTATAGGTCCACTGGAGCTCAGGATTAGTTTCCTTCTTTCCCTACTCCACCTTTTGCCTTGTTCCAGACAGGTTCTGGAACACCAGGCACCCCAGCCAGGGCCATTTGGCCATTTCTGCACTCAGGGTCTGTGCTGGAACACAGGCATGCTGCCAGGCTCTGTTCTCGATCCATCAGGCTTCTGTCCTTCACCCAGATGGACCCCTGGTTTCCAAGTGGAGAGAGGCTGGATTTGGGCCCTGTCCAGCTGTTGGTCTTGGCCTGAATTGAGCCAGTCTCAGATCACCGCAGGTTTAACTTTCTTACCCCAGAGACACCCAATTCTAGAGCGTGATGTTCTAGACACGTACGGAGCCATACTTCCTTCTGAATCTCAGCTCTAGGACATAGACCACGACTCTCAGCCCTTCCCTCTAGGATGGAACTAGAGCCTATATAGCCATGTTATTGCTCTAGAGTAAGAGTTCTAGACCCACGCTCCCACCTTCTCTAGTGATACCTGTTAAGCAGGAGCTCTGGAAAGGACACAGCTATGATTCACAAAGAACTAAGTTCTGGATGGATCAAGAACCACTTCTTGTTTTCCCTAGACAATTTTCCAAAAATCTTATGCTTCCTATAGAATGCTAACCTTATTTTTTACATGCAGTTTCTAGCTCCTGCAACTCAGCTGGGGTCCTGCCAGGGAACAGAGGCTGAGGAAGGGCAGAGGAATTTTGGAAGGAATCCCTGGCTCATAGAAGGGCAGCTAGGATGGGGAAGGGGCCAGAACTATGGCATGACTGGACCTGTGCCTGGGTTGGGGGGACATGAACACTTAGCTACCTCAGCAGGAATTCCTTCCAGGTCCCCTTTAAAGCTGAGGTCTTTAGGGTAATGGGTCTAGAATCAAAAAGACAAATGGGACATAGCTTTGACCCCCCCCCCAAATGAGGAGACCCCAATTCAGCAATAAGTCCCACCCTTCTCCCCTACGGGTCAGGCCAAGGAGGGTGAGGGCCTCTTGGTCTCTAGACCTTATACACCCCTCCAGCTTCTAACTGAACAGAACTTGCTTTACCTCAGCTGGATGTCAGGTACCCAAAAAGGCTCTGCTCCCAGGGGACCGGTCTCCACTCCATGCTTTCTCAATTAAAGACGATTTATACAATTGAAGTGTTATCTGCCATCTGTGGGTAGCAGGCTTTGGCAGTTGCTCGGGGAGGGATCAAGTCCCAGGGGCGGGGTGGGGCGGGGCGGGTGGGCTGGGCTGCCCCCCAATAACAGGTGCACATTCCTGGGCGCCTCGTCACTTCCCCTGCGCTGGCTGTCCTGGCGGCTCACCCAAGCGGACTCACTGAGCGACGCGGGCGGGCTATGACACCAGGGGCGCTGCTGCTGCTGCTGCTGCTGCTGCTGCTGGGGGCGTTGGGGGCGCCGTTCGCCCCGGGTAAGTCTGGGCCTCAAAGGGGTAAGGTAAACATGAGATCTAGAAACAGTCATGCCCGGATCCCCAAGTAGCATCCTCCGTAAGGCCTAGAGCTGAGACATGGAATCCCAAATACTAGCTGGGTGACTGTGGGCAAGTCACCCCACCTGTGTTCTTTAGTGTCCTTGTCTGCAAAATGTGAAAAAATACCTACTTTCCGGAGCTACTGTGAATGAGGATGAATCGAGATGATACAGGCACAGTGCCTGGTATCTACTCTGAGCTCCTCCCTCAGTATTTTCCCAGGCCTCTGAGGCTTGCTGCATAGGGAGGTGCTGTCTCTGAGTGTGATTCAGTGGATACTAAGAGTCCTGGTCCCTTCTCCCCATTATCTTCTCTTAGCCGTCTACTACAAGGCCTAACCATTTACCAGTAGAAATTCATCACCCTCTCCCTGACCCATCTTAAAATACAAATGCCCCCAAGAGAAGTAAGACTTTGAGCCAGTAGGCAAGAGCTGGAGGTCTTGGGGCTCACCCCGAGTCTGGATGGGCTGGAATGGGTGAGTTGGGGTGAAGGGTAGAGCAGGTAATCACTGCACACTTCAGTTAAAGAAGGAGGTATCTTTCGAGCCGTGGGGTTTCTCCAACGGAGGCTGGAACACCCAGATAACAACAACGAGGAAGCCTGGGCAGTCCAGCCTTGACCCCTGCGGGGAGTGCGGTCAAGATACCCGGCCATAGGGGCAGAGCTGGCGGGTGGGCGGGGACATGCCTGCTCTGCAAGCTGATTGGCTGGCAGGTGCGCGCTGGCGGGGCCCGAAATTAGGGGCTACCAGGCCGTGAGGACCGCTAGTCCCACCACTCTCTCGGCCCCGCGGCAGCCGGAATCGGGCTTCTGCTTCCCAGCCCGCGGCGCCCCCACCACCTCGCTCCCCACCACTCCCCCGGCTTTCCGGGATCCGAATTTGGAGGCCCCTTAAAGGGTCCCCGTTGCTCTTCGCCCGGTCCTGCAGAACGGAAGTGGGGATCCTGGACTTCGGTCCCAGACGGTGGAGATCGGGATGGCTTCCGTGCTGATCCGAGAAGCCAAGGAGGGAGACTGTGGAAATATCCTGAGGCTGATTCGGGTGAGGGCTGCAGGCCGGAAACCGGGGTCCCAGAGGGGGTCAGAGCGGCGCTGCTGGAGTGGGGGCGGGAAGGAGGAGGTGGGAGCAGAGGGAGGAGCGCGCCCAGGGCTCCTGCTCTGGGAGCAGCGAGGCCCTCCTGCCTTAATCTAGCCTCTGTCCGCACGCTGTAGGAACTCGCTGAGTACGAGAAACTCTCAGACCAGGTGAAGATCAGTGAAGAAGGTACGGGCCCAACACCTGAGTCCTGACGGAGGCTGGGGTGGAAGTGACGGATGGGTTCCCCAGGCAGCAACTCCAGACTGGGCACACACCCAGGCCTTCTGTCTCTATCTCTTTGTCACAACTCCGATCTCTGCAGCCCTGAGAGCAGATGGCTTTGGAGAGAATCCTTTCTATCACTGTTTGGTAGCAGAGATTCTTCCTGTCCCCGGGGAGCCACAGGGTAAGAGCACCCCTATCTCAGAGGTGCCCTCTCCAGTCAGCCTCAAAGGTCTCTCCCCCAGGTGCCCAGCGGCCTGACCCTTCTTTTTTTCTCTCTCAGGGCCCTGTGTGGTGGGCTATGGGCTATACTACTTCATCTACAGCACATGGAAGGGACGAAACATTTATCTGGAAGACATCTACGTGAAGCCAGAGTATCGGGGTACTGGGCAGAGGCCAGGCTGGGAGAAAAGCAACCCATAGACTGGACCACCATCCCTTGCCTCTTAATCCTAGCCTATGGTCTTTTCTGATCCCCTTCAACTCAGACAATCCCTCTTTTTGTCTTTTTCTCCCCACATCAGGTCAGGGGATTGGCTCCAAAATAATCAAAAAAGTGGCTGAGGTGAGGAGAGGGATGGAGCTACAAGCTGGGCGCTGGCAAAGCAAAGCTGTATGGGAGGCACCTGGGTTGAATGGAGGGCGAGAAAGTCTTTTCCTTTTTGACCCAGGAAAGTGAGTGGTGTCTTCTCCCACAGGTGGCCCTGGATAAGGGCCGCTCCCAGTTCCGCCTGGCAGTCCTAGACTGGAACAAGGGGGCTATGGACTTGTATAAGGCCCTAGGAGCCCAAGATCTGACGGAAGCTGAAGGTTGGCACTGCTTTCGCTTTGAAGGAGAGGCGATGAGGGAGTTGGCAGGAAAGTGACGCCATCCCTTGGGGATCTCCATTTCAGCTTCTTCATCCCCACCAGCTCAAGCAGTCCTCAGAGACTGTCTCCACTGACCAAGGCCTCCCGGAAGGAAGGGAAGGAGGGTTGGAGGTGAATATTCCCAGATGGAAAGAACAGAGGTGAGGAAGAGGCAAGCCTTCCCACCTCCTTGTTAAGGGTGAAAAATAAATGAGAATTCCCATGTGTTGATGTGGTGTTGGGTGGAGGAGTTGAGGATGTGACAAGCTTCAGCTATTACGACCCTTCCTCAGTGTTTTCTGGTCAGTGGATATTGCTCCTGGGGATAAAAGTGGGCCTAAGATGACTTTCACCCACAATGGACCAGAATATTGGCTCTGGCCTCTAGCATATATATCAGGCTTGTTGGTCAGGTCTGGGACCCAGACAAAGGCCTCCAGTGTCTGGACTGGGCTGTGTGGAATCCGAGACTGAGGCAGGCCCACCGACTCAACAGATGGAACAGGCTGCCACCTGGTGGCGGCATTTTAGGGACACTGGGAAGGACCACTGGCCCCAACTTTTTAAAAAATCCGCTCAGCTAGCGAGTGCTTTTTCTTTTTCAAAAGTCACAAAGCCTTTTTTTTCAGTTCAGCAGAACCAAAACAAACCTTTAGGACCCATGGAGACAAGAAGGGAAACAGGTTCATTTCCTACTTTCATAATATTTTATTTTATTTTATTTTTTTAAATTAATTATTTATTTATTTATTTTATTTTTGGCTGTGTTGGGTCTTCGTTTCTGTGCAAGGGCTTTCTCCAGTTGCGGCGAGCGGGGGCCACTCTTCATCGCGGTGCGCGGGCCTCTCACTATCACGGCCTCTCTTGTTGCGGAGCACAGGCTCCAGATGCGCAGGCTCAGTAGTTGTGGCTCACGGGCCCAGTAGCTCCGCGGCATGTGGGATCTTCCCAGACCAGGGCTCGAACCCGTGTCCCCTGCATTGGCAGGCAGATTCTCAACCACTGCGCCACCAGGGAATCCCTCATAATATTTTATTATACAAGTAATGCAGGTTTGTTGTAGAGAAGTTTGAAGGGACATATAAAAATAAAATCCATAGCCTTACTTACATCTCTACTCTTAACCCTTTGGTACTGATTCCTTAGATTTTTTCAATGTACATATATACATATAATTAGTTAAGTATGTGGGGATTTATGGGATCAACTCTTTTGCAACCTGTTTTTTCATTTAACAGTAAATCAGAAACATCTTCCTAAGTTATTAAACACATCCTCACTTTCAGTGGTAACATATTATTCCTTTTGTGGAGGAACCATTGGTTAAATGGTCATAATTTAGACACTGAAAGTGGACAAGCAGGTAACATAAATGTGTAAATTGTAAAACACAGGATCAATGGAGTCTAGAGAGTTGAAGATCCATCTTAAAATTCAAAAAAAAAAAATACAATTCAGCCAAACAACACTTCAAAGGCCCAAATTCTTCCAGAGTGGTGCCAGTTTTGGGCCCTTAAAACGAGTTTACAACAGATGGGCCTTTAGGACAAACTTGATTGAGAAATAATGAAGCTTGTCTGCCCCTTCCACAGATGGGAGCAAGAAGAATCCAGTTTCATGCCCTTGGCTCATCTAATCTGGCAGGGATGAATATCTTTTAAACATGAACAAGTTATCTTTTTTTTTTTTTTTTTTTAAATTTATTTATTTATTTATTTATTTATTTATTTATTTATTTATTTATGGCTGTGTTGGGTCTTCGTTTCTGTGCGAGGGCTTTCTCCAGTTGCGGCAAGTGGGGGCCACTCTTCATCACGGTGCGCGGGCCTCTCATTATCGCGGCCTCTCTTGTTGCGGAGCACAGGCTCCAGACGCGCAGGCTCAGTAGTTGTGGCTCACGGGCCTAGCTGCTCCGCGGCATGTGGGATCTTCCCAGACCAGGGCTCGAACCCGTGTCCCCTGCCTTAGCAGGCAGATTCTCAACCACTGCGCCACCAGGGAAGCCCGAACAAGTTATCTTTTGATGGCACTTTTTAAACTTAACTCAGAATGAATTATTTCTGGAAGGACACACAAACAAGCAGAGAGTGGTTGCTTCCAGGGAGAGGAACTGGGTGCCCAGGTAACGGAAGGAAGGGGACTTTTCCCCATGCCACTTTGGATCTTCTGAATTTTGTGCCTCGCCCATGTAGTACTTCAGAAAAATGAATAAATAAAACTTTAAATACTAATGCAGAAGAAAAGATTATGAACTAGGAAACAATATTTCCAAAATGTATCTTGCCCCCGTCCTGTTTTGTCTTTGCTTTTCAGAGTTTACACTTGTTTTTTTGTTATTCGCTCACCCTGACCCAGATCTTACCGGTTTTCATAGGGTGTCTTTGCACCCCGGCATCAATCCATTCTGCAGCCACCCCATGGTCTCCCACCCACTCATCACTTCATTAACCTCCTGTAGGGTGATTCTATTAAGTGCTGGGGCTGACTAGTATGGAGTGAAAATCACCTGGGTTCTGTCCATTCCAGGGAGAACAGAGGGGAGGGCATTTAGGGGGAGGGATTTTTAAAGAAAGAATAGAGATCACTTAAAATATCTCTCAAATCTGTCCACATCCCTAACCCCACTTCCACTATCACCTCTCTTTGAAAATTGCTATAACCTCCTAACTGATCTCCCAGCCTCCTTCTGTAACTACCCCCCTTCCATGGGGTTATTTTTTTTAATCATAGATATACAGTATACTATTTAAAGTGTCAAATATCTCTACAAGACCTATATAAGAAAACAGTAGTCTCCCAATTCCCCAGCTCTTCAGAGTCAATCACTTTCAATTGAGTTTTTAAATTGTATTGTTATGGGGGGGTTTTGTATTCACCTTCATATTTCAAATTCAAAATGGCATACAGATATTGCTACTTTTTTTTTTTTTTTTTTTGGCCACATTGGGTCTTCGTTGCTGCACACGGGCTTTCTCTAGTTGCGGCGAGTGGGAGCTACTCTTCGTGGCGGTGCGCAGGCTTCTCATCGCAGTGGCTTCTCCTGTTGCGGAGCACGGGCTCTAGGCGCGTGGGCTTCAGTAGTTGTGGCGCACGGGCTTAGTTGCTCCGAGGACGTGGGATCTTCCCGGACCAGGGTTCGAACCCGTGTCCCCTAGCATTGGCAGGCGGATTCTTAACCACTGCGCCACCAGGGAAGTCCAGTTATTGCTACTTCTTGATGTTTCTGTTTCGAGCACTAGTATTGACCTCCCATTGCTAACCCTCTTTTCCAACCCCTCTTTCACCCCATCCCTACTTCCCATCCTCCCATCCCTCCAATATTATATCATAACTCTGGATGGATCTGTGTTTCATGTTTACATGTTATGATTATGCAAATGTTCTTCACAGTTGAGCCATGTGGATTGTTATAGGTGTTTTTCTTTCTTGCATCATTTTTGTTTTCCCTGAAATTAATACTTGCCTTGTATCTTTTATTCATTTGCTTAGTTTTCTGTGTACTCTAATTTATCCCCCAATTCTCCCCTAGTTATGTTAATCTCTTCTTAAGAATATACAAACACGTAAGGAATTTGATCTATTTCATTTTGAAGAACTTTCTCACGGAGCCCTTAGACCTGCTCCAGCACACAGTCTGATCTTTAGGCTACACTTTTGGAGTCCCCTTTCACATCCATCTTAGGGACCTTTGCCCCTCTCTTGACAGCCTGTTTCCCAGAACCTATGTACTCACCTTTCTCGGTTTATTTTGATGGAGCTTCTTGAGAAAGGATGCCTGGGAGGTAAATTTGTTGGAATCTTACAAGTCTGAAAATGTCTGGTCTGCTCTTGTACTTAATTGACAGTGTGGATGGGTATCAAATATTAGATTGGAAATAATTTACCCTAAGAATTTTGAAGGCATTTCTCCATTGTCTTCAAGCTTCAGAAACTGAAAGTTTGCTGTATTGCTGTTCAGAAACCTGAAATTTTTCTTATTCTGAATCCTATGTATGAAGCTTATTTTTATTTTCCTTCCCTCTTTCCCCAACCACAGCTTTTAGGAGCGTCTCTTTATCCTAGAATTCTGAAATCTTCCATGGAAATGTCTTAGTGTTTTCTCAGTGGGTCTTTGCAATCTGGAAACTCACGTTCTTCAGTTATGGAAACATTTAAAATTTTTATTATTATTTTTTGGATGATTTTCTCCCTCCTTTATCTCTGTGATCTTTCTGGAACTTTTGTTGTTATTCAGATGTTGAATCCCATGGACTAATCCTATAATTAAAAAAAAATTTTTTTTTCTTTCCTTTTTCCCCATCTTCATTTTCTGGCTCTACTTTCTGGGAGATTTCTTTAATTTCTATTTTCCAACCCTTCTACTGAAATTTTTTAAATTCCCTAATTGATTTTATTTATTTATTTTTCTTCCAGTTTTAATGAGATGTAATTGACATAGCAGCACTGTATAAGTTTGTGTGCAGCATAATCATTTGATTTACATACATCATGAAGTGATTATCACAAGTTTAGTGAACATCTATCATCTCATATAGCTACAAAATTAAAGAAATAAAAATTTTTTTGTGATGAGAACTTAACTTTCATATATATAACGTACAGCAATGTTAATTATATTTATCATGTTGTACATTACATACCTCCTTCTACTGAATTTTTATTTTTGCTCTCATGTTTTTAATTTCTAAGAGCTCTCTTATTCTCTGCATTTTAAAAACATTCTGTTTTTGTTTCATGGATATATGTTCTTTTCTCATCTGAGAATATTCATCATAGGTTTTTTAAAAAATGTTTTTCTCCTTGTGTAGTCTGTATTTCTTCTAAACTTTCTTTCTTTGTTTTGGCCTCCATCTTTCACTTTAAAGGCTTTCCTCAAATGTCTGGTAATCCTCAGTTGTCTGCTCATATTTAAGATCGGGACACTAAGGTACTGATTGGAAACTGTGAGTGTGTCTGTATGGGATGTAGGGAGGCATGTGGACCGTGAACTTTACTATAGGGTGAGCCATGAGGCCATTTCCTTGAGGAACCCCTGATGTCAGTACCATTAGGTCTTTTTCCTTGTCTGGTTAGATTTCCCAGAGAAGATGCTTCCAAACTCCTGCCTGGAGGGTGTAAGCCTGGTTGTAGGTAATCTCAGAGCTGGGTGAAGAGGGAGTCTGGGGCAAGTCTCAACATTCAATCTGTAAACTTTCATTTAATCCCCATTTTCAGGATCTATCTAGCCATCCATCTATCAATCTATCCATCTTTCTATCTTCCTCTCTCAATCTCTCTGTGTATTTAGAAGTCCTAAGGCAGGACTATCCTGGCGGTCCAGTGGTTAAGACTCCGTGCTTCCACTGCACAGTGCATGGGTTCGATCCCTGGTCCAGGAACTAAGATCCCACATGCCATGCGGTGCGGCCAAAAAAAAGAAAAAGAAGTCCTAAGGCAAGCTGGGGCATTCTGTTGACACACTCTGTATAGTCCAGCTAGAGTAATTTCACCTACAGGCAATTTCACCTAAAGGCAAGTTGGCTGAAAATCCGGTCACAGCTCCCACTGCTGTCAGCACAAAGTCCAAACTTCTGGCTAATCCCTCCAGGCTCTGGCCCAAATCCCCATTATCTGAAACATTATTCCAGCCTTTTTTCCCCAGCAAGTCAGTTCTGACCATGTTAGACTCTTTCCAGTACCTCAAATGCACTGTAGTCTCCCTTCTGGGCCTTCTGTACATGCCATTTCCCCATCTGAAATGCTGTTCCCCCTTTTCCCACTCTCATCCTTGGCCTGAATGAACAATGACTAAAGCAGATGAAAAAGAGCAAAAGTCAAATCTGAGAGGACTGTTGCTGCCAGAGGCTTGGAAATTGATGATGGTGCCATTTCCAAGACAAAATTCAGCCACTCCTGTTGCTTAAGGGTCCAAACCCAAACATTTTAGCCTGACAGCCAGCACTCCTGAGAATCTGTCCCACTTAATTTCTCTAATTCTCCCTCCCTACTCCTTATCAGAATCACTGCTGATAGTCTAGTCCCTTTTATTATTTCTTTTTTTTTTTAATTGTATTTATTTATTTATTTATGGCTGTCTTGGGTCTTCGTTTCTGTGCGAGGGCTTTCTCCAATTGTGGCAAGTGGAGACCACTCTTCATCGCAGTGCGCAGGCCTCTCACTATCGCGGCCTCTCTTGTCGCGGAGCACAGGCTCCAGACACGCAGGCTCAGTAATTGTGGCTCACGGGCCCAGCTGCTCCGCGGCATGTGGGATCTTCCCAGACCAGGGCTCGAACCCGTGTCCCCTGCATTGGCAGGCGGATTCTTAACCACTGCGCCACTAGGGAAGCCCCCCCTTTTATTATTTCTGCTACCCTCGTTACTGATGTTCCTTCTCAGGCACTCTTGAAGGCACCTCTTCTTTTGCCAGCCCTTTATTTATTTGTTTGTTTCTTTGTTTAATTTTTGGACACGCTGCACGGCATGTGGGATCTTAGTTCCCCAACCAGGGATCCAACCGGTACCCTGCAGTGGAAGCATGGAGTTCTAACCACTGGACCACCAGGGAATTCCCTGCCAGCCCTTTAAATACTGTTGTAGTTGAGAGTTTTTATCATGGACCCAATCCATTTCTAAGTCACTTTTCTTTAGACATCTAATTTTCTCTTATAGCTTTAACTATGTCTAATACGCTGATAATTCTCACATTCACCTCTCTAGCCCAGACGTCTCCTGGGCCACACACTAGTGTGTCCGTTGACCTACAGGACATTGGTTCCTTCAGTTAATATTTGCCGTGCCAGGAACTGTGCTAAGTACTGAGTATACAATGCTGGGGACAAACAGACCTGGAACCCAGTCTCTGATCTCATAGGGCTTACTCATAGTGTGATGGCAGAAGACAGACGCTGGATAAATGATTAAAATTACAACCATGATGTGTGCCACAAAGGAGTATGGGATGCTTTGGCAGTGTAAGGCAGGGGACCTAAACCAGTGTGGGCATAATGGAAGGCTAATGAAATTATATTTAAATTGGGATCTGAAAGAGAAGTTTGTTGAAGACAAGGGAACATGACCACCTGGATGGTGGACCCTCAAACTCAAAGAGCACAATCAAACTCATTGAACTCATCAACTTCTCCTCCAAAACTTTTTCTCGTATGTTCTCTCTTCCATGACTGGCATCACCATGCACTCAGCAATCCAAGGTAGAAATCTGTGTTCCTCCCACTTCTTCACTGACTCCACCCCATCCTTATCACCAATTCTTGTTGATTCTATTGCAAATTTAACAGGCTCAAATCAACCTGTACCTCTGTTGCCCACAGCCCTAATCCAAGGCGGTCCTCAGCATCTTCCTCACCTGCAACAGCTCCTCACAGCTCTCACTGCCTTCTGGGATGCCCTTTCTCTTTAATCTATTCCCCACAGTTGTAAAACATAAATCTTATTACATTATACTACTGCTTTAAATCTTTCAGTGGCTCTCCAGTATGGATAAAGTGAAGACCATTTTCCTTAACCTGATTTACAAGTCCTTCACAGTCTAGCTTCCCTACTTCAAGCCAAACGCTATTTGAACTAGTTGTGGTTCCCCAAAGGACATGTTCTTTCTGCTCCTCTGCACCATTGTAGTTCTTGTTCTCTCAAGAATACTCTTACTGCACTTTTCCTCTAGCAAATGCCTATTTATCCCTCAAATCTCAATTTGCATCACCTCCCCTGCAGTAGTCTTTCCCTATCACTCTGAAGAACAACTGACCATTGTTCGTCTCCTTGGGATTCCCTCAAAACTTAGTCCTTATCTTTATCCCATGTTCAAATGAACTCCATGCACTTACTTGTTTAAATGTGTTTGTCTGCTCCTTCCCCAATATATTATAAAATCCTTGTTTTGGGGACCACATCTTGTCTTTGTATCCTTACGACCTACCACAGTGGATGGAACACAGTGAGGGCTAAATAAATATTTGCTAAATGATTACTGCACAACACATGATCCTAATTTCTTGGCTATTTTATTCACTTCTATCGAAATTTCTTACTTATCTTAGTTTACGAATCCTAAGTTTCCCCTCTACTATCCTTTCTCCGTAACAATTTTTCCTCTTTTGGATTTTCTCCGCATTTAGGTATCAAATCTTGCGCTAAGTTGCATTTGCCTTTCGGTACTGCCTTGAAATCTTTCTTTAACCTTTCTTTGTATGCATGACCAGAATCTTCTCAAGGCAAGAACGTGACTCTTAAACCGCATTGTGCAGAGATACAGAGGCTCAAGAGAGTCCAGTCCGCCTTGTGGACTGTAAAGCCCAGCGCATGCGCACCAGGCCCTTTTTTTTTTTTTTTTTTTTTTTGCCTTTCGACAACTCCTTTTTTTTTTTTTTCCTTCGGAGCGTGCGCACCAAGAAAGACAAAGGTGGGGAAAGTGACCAAGCAATCATTCAGGCGCATGCCCATCCCTAACTTGTACAAGCCTGCTGGAGCGCACCGTGGTGAAGTGGGTGTGGTCTGACCAGGAGCATCAGAAGTCCAATCCGATTGAGTGAGCTCTGTCCCTCCCTCCCCATGATTGGTTAGCTCTCAGTGTTGTGGGGCGGGAAAAGGAAGAGACAGGGGCCGTGGAGAGGTGGGGTGGCGAGGAAAGAGAACCAGTCTGGTTCTGCGCAAGCGCAAGTAAGCGACCAGGAGGGGGCGTGAGAGAGTGAAGAGGAGTGTGGAAGCCCTGATGCGCTGGCCAGCGCGAGCTGGGTCGCCAGCCTTGACGCCTGCGCCTTGGCCTTCGGGGCCCGCGCGCGGCGGGCGGGTGCCCGGTGCGCCTGCGCAGTAGGCGGCGGCGGCAGGGGGAGGTGGAGGCCGTGGAGCGGCAGCGGCAGCAGCGGGTCCCGGGACTGAGGCAGCAGCGGGGGCAGCGGCGGGCGGAAGCTGAGGTGACGAAGGCAGCGGCGGCGGCGGCGGTGGCGGCGGCGGCCGTTTCCCTCACGGTGGCGGAGACCAAGGCGGCGGCGGCGGACGGGGAGCGGCCCGGCCCCGGCCCCGGCCCCCTGCTCGTTGGCTGTGGCAGGGCCGCCGTGGGGCCGGCCCGGCTCCCGCCCCCCGCGGCTCCCCCTCCGGCTCCTCCTCCGGGGAGACGCCGGGGACCTGGCCCGGCCCGTACTCAGAGCGCTGCTGCAGCCGCCGCCGGGGGAGTCGGAGGCGGTGGCGGCGCCATGGGCGGCCTGGCCTCTGGGGGGGATGTGGAGCCGGGACTGCCGGTCGAGGTGCGCGGCTCCAACGGGGCCTTCTACAAGGTGAGGCGGCGCGCTGGCCGGGGACGCGGTCTTCAGCCCCCTCCCTCCAGCCAGAGCAGGGAAGAGTGGGGCGGGATCGACATTCTGGAGCTAAGCCCTGACCCTTAGAACCTGAGACCCACGCTCCCACCCGCGGCCGTCCTGGGGGGAGACCTCTAGAAGTTAACCCCTTCCTCTTGTTTTTGACCCCTCTATTACACCTGCTTTTACCCGCATCTCCGGGATTGAGCATCAGGGCATTATTGTACTTGGTTCAGCTCCCCTCCCAACCCCCCAGAAGAGACCCCATTTACCCAGCGTCTCGTTGACTTTTCCTGTCTCTGGTAGAAGATCTACCTTGGATCTGAATCACGTCTTCCCCACAGTCCAAGCACATGGAGAATTCTCTTTATTCTCCACTATTACCCCCTTGGGAAGGCCGTCCCATATTAGATCTTTTCATCTTCCTCGGAGAGGCCTCTGCTTACTGGCTCTGGAAGACTCACCCCACTTTCATCTTATATTTCTGTTCCCACCCCAAGGAGAAACGGTCAGAATCTGTTTATGACATTTAGTATCTCTGACCTCAGGAACTCTGGGCTGTAGCCGTCTAGTTGCCTCATAGCCATAAGGTGGCACCTTTTCTCAAGTCTCTCACCCCACCCCTTTATTCCAAGACTAGCTGGTCTACTGTTTTACCCAGGGATGGTTTTGTATTTGTCATCTCACTTTGACCTCATACATTTAGATCATTCATACAGTTTCTTCATCTTGAGGAGTGTAAGCTTCATATCCCTGATCTGTAAAAGGGGATCTCACAAGGATTCCATCTGTTAATCTTCTTCTTAAGGATTTCCACTTCTAGAAGACTTTTGGCCAACGCGCCCAGTTTGGGAATCCACTAGCCTTTTTTTAAAGGAGAAGGAGACTGTCTTTAAAAGATCCTTGTTTACTTCAGCTCCCCCGTTGCCCAGGATTGGGTTTTTTAGAACTCCTTTTATTACCACCTTTTAAATCTGTTCTGAATCTTATATTTTAGGACATTTTTTTCCCATTTAGATTAAGCCAGAGGGAGACCCCTCTTGCCTCTCAGGAATTTTTCTTTATGTGACTGTTGTTATTTTGAACCTCTTTGGACTTTATGCCTGGAATTGTCTCAGAGACTTTCCTGATTCCTGTCTTCTCTCATTTTACCCTGAGGAGCAAGAGCAGAGTTATCTTATCATAACATTACTTGTGAGGAGAAGAACCCCCTTTCCTTCACTTCCCCTCAAGCCTTTCCTCCCATAATAGACCTCTCCACCTTCGTGCCCTTGGAAATGACTTTCTTGAACTCCTTCCCTGTGAAGTCATATCTTGCTATAACTGGAAAGGGTCTCATATTTGCCCTTGGAGTAGGTTTCTGCCCCAACTTCGACTGGTAAGCTCAGTGTAGTCATTTTTGACCCATTCTAAATGCCTATTCATTTCTGCCTTACTTCCCTCACCAGATTTCTTTATATTCTTCAGTGCCTGTGGGTACCCACATCTATCTTAACTTAACCTCTCAATATAAGTCTTTAGCTTTTTATCCTAATATTTCTGTGTAATACCCAGAAACTACCTATTCCATTACCCAGCTAAGATGGAAGAAGGAAGCTCCCAGCTGATTCTTTCTGTCATTTTTTTCCTGCATACTTTCCTAACTCATGGGACTTTTTCTTCTAGCCTGCCTCCATAGCATTTCTGTTTTCTTTGGCAAAGTTTCTTAATTCCTTTCTGATTCTGATAGAGTGCATGTGTCTCTTATATCCTTTTCCCCCAAACTTGCATTACCTTTATTGAAATACCCTTCCTCATAAGATTTTAGCCTCATTTCCCACAGTATCTTGTCCTTCATCTGGGTCCTTCCCATCCCTAAGAAAAGTGATTCTTAAACTGAGCCTGAGATCAAGATATGATGTTTGCTTTTGTTCTAGGAAGCATGGGAGTCAGACACAGCTGGGAAAGATTGGTATCCAGTTCAAATTAACTGTGTGAGACTGCTGGGAAGGGACATGTTTCCCTTTCCACATATAAGTGTCCAACAGAAAATGTGTCTCTGAATCTTTCTCTTTTCTCCTGTGGGCTATGGCAGTGATAGACTTGATTGAGTGAATTGGGGCTAGGATGCTTTGAATCAGAGAATAGAGTTTGGACTTGAGCTGGAAGCCAGGTAATGTGGATTTTGTGTCCTGGCCACTTTAGCATTTTCTGCCCCATGCCTCAGTTGAAAACAACAGTAAATGCTTAAATTCAGACTAATCTTTCTTCAACGTTCAGTGCCATATAGATACTTGCCCAATCTGTCCTTGCTGCTGATTTAATATTCATGACTCAGCAAACTTCAGTGTGGTTCAAGGAGTGTTTACATTGCTTCTAGAACTATAAATTTGGGAAGGTTCTTTTCATCCCTCTCAGAATTGGGTCCTAGTGTTGTTGATCTTCTTCCAGGATAGAACTGCAAATGTCAGATCTGGGATCTAAGTTATCTTTTAGCTATCCCATCAGCTCTTCCTTTTCTGTCAGAACTTAATGTGTTTTGTTCTCTAAGCGGTGCTCTCCCAAATGAAATATCTGTTCACCTTCCAGGGCACAGTCATCCAACTTTCCAGACCTTACCTGGATATCCCAATTCCAATTTCTTTGTTAAGGAATATGGCATCCTCACCTTCAACACGTGATTTTTATCCAGACCCTTCCTGATTTTCTTCTAGAACTCCCTCCTTTATTTTGAGAACCCAGGACTAGAAGATAGGTTGAAGGTGGGACCTAATTTTGTATCTTATAATTTGAGGAAAGTGAAGTACTTAGGAACCTAGGACTCTCACTTCCTCTGTCCAGTCCTAGGCTCTATAAGCCAAAGCTCCATAAGCCCTGGCCATTGAATTGAATTGAGTTATCCTTTGGATCTAGGTAGCCTTCTAGAGATTCACTCAACTGCTCTTGCCCTCCTCTGCTTATCTTCTCAATGAGCATGGACTGAGCAGAACTAGGAGCTCACTTTATACCACTGGTATTTTTGGAGGAAAAATACTGGGGTAATGTGGGTGGAATTAAGGAGCAGAGACTGACTTGGAATGTGAAGTTGAGGAGAAAGCTTGTTTTGGAGAATCTTTGAAGGAAAAAGACCCTAGAAGTATAAGAATGAGTGACGTTTAGTTGAACTGCTGAGTTATGTGAGGGAAAACTCCATTCTGAGCTTTGCATTTCTGCCTTGGGATCATGGTAGCTTGAAAAACCAGGGTAATGTTGCTACCTCTGCCTGAGGGCCAACCCTGACATGTTGGAGGAGAATTGGATTAGAGCTTTAGACATATCCTTTGTGAATGAGTGTATCTAGGAGTGGGGATCTCTTTACAAAAGAGGCAGGCAAGTGATTCTCTTCCACTATGTTTTATCTCATCCCTGAAATGTTTTGAAAATAGCTAACTCTCTCTTGATAAACTGTTTCTAAAGCTTAGAGATAGACATTTTGGATAAAGAATTGGAAAAAGTCAGCTGTAGAGGCTAGATGAAATGTTTAGAGAAATCCTTATAAAGGAAGAAAAGAGGAGGACACTTAAAAAGGAGCTAAGGAAAAAAGAAGAAAAAGAAAAAAAAAAAAGGAGCTAAGAGAAGAACCCAAAAGGGAAGAGAGGGATTCGGGCAAATAGAAGATGTGAGTGGAGAAGAGTAGGAATGGGTATTGATGGAGCTGAATGAAGAGTGGAAAAAATATTACAGAAGAAGGGAATGGCAGAGAAGGCTTAAAGCATGGGTAAGTAAGAGGCTAGGCAGTACCAGGAGTACTAATGCTGTGGGCAGAAGTAAGGCTCTAAGTAGTAAGACTCCATAACAAGATCCTTTCCCGAAAGAAGAGAAAGATGGCTGGTATCAAGAGTGAAATTTTAGGTTTAGATTTAAGGAAAAAACAGTGTATTAAGTGTTTATGATTGATCAGTTCTCTGAGGTGGGAGTGACACAAGTGTACATTTTGGGTGTTTTCTCTCCTAAGCTCATATTTTCTTCCTACCTGCAAAGCTCAGGAATTGTTCTTCATATATTAGCTTTTTGAAACCCCTAATTTTTAAAAAAATCTAATGAGGCATAATTGACGTACAATGAAGTACACCTATTTAAAGCATACAATTTGTTAAGTTGTGACATATATATAAAACAAACCATCGCCACAATTTCTATCAGTCCCAAAAGTCTTCCACCAACCACCAATGCCTTTTGTTACATTAGTTTGCATTTTCTGATTTTTGACAGAAGCGAAAAGGCAATTCAGTAGAGAAGGGATAGTCTTTCAACACATTGTGCTCAAAGAAGTGCATATTCATAGGTTAAAAATGAAGTTTGATTGTATCTGGCACCATGTACAAAATTTAACTCAAAATGGATCATTGACCTAAATGTAAAATAAAAACTATAAAACTCTAGACAAGGACGTTAGGTAAAGATTTCTTAGATATAAAACCAAAAGCTCAGATACAAAAGAACAAGTTGAAAAATTGGACTTACTCAAAATTAGGGATTGCTAATTTTGATAATGTGAAAAACAAGAGAGAAGGTAGGAAAATTGGGAGCACAGGATTGAACGCATAGCTTTGGCTTCCTCAGTGAAGACAGAAAATAGGAGGTGGGGAATTCCCTGGCAGTCCAGTGGTTAGGGCTCAGAGCCTTCACTGCCTTGGCCAAAAAAAGAGAGAGAGAGAAAATAGGAGGTAGACCAGCGATTCCAGCTATTCAGTCATCCCTGTTCCTCTCCTTTGTCATCATCTCAAGTTTGGGGTCTTCTACAAATTTTATTACTCTTTTCAAATTCTTAGCATTTGTCCTAGCATTTAGAAATCTCACATCTTTTATTTATTTATTGGGCCGCACCGCTCAGCTTACAGGATTGCAGGATCGTAGTTCCTGACCAGGGGTTGAACCCTGGCCCACGGCAGTGAAAGTCCTAACCACTGGACCATCAGGGAATTCCCTCACATCTTTTAAATCCTAATTTTTCCTTTAGTAAGTTGTGTTTGTTTTGAATTTC